>NW_015645567.1:817067-845587 GCF_001515625.1 Sinocyclocheilus rhinocerous | reverse complement strand
AATAACCATATATATATGACACAAGATAGTTATAGAAGTTCACAGAACTGACTCAGCAATAGCTGAGTAAAACTGTTTAATCTGAGCATGTGGCACTTTAAGCATTATCGTATTGCATATCGAATATCGCTTTCTTTAATGAGTTATCGCATATCGCACTTTTCTTCAATATCGCACAGCCCTAGTGTATATATATATATATACATACATATGTACATGCATACATATGTACATATACGTGTGTGTCTGTATATATACAGTCACCTTTAGTTATAGTGTTTTATATAATATATGGATTGTTTCAAAGCAGCTTCACAGCAATAAACAGGAATTTATATATAAACATAATTTTCAAATATTTACTCATATATCTCAACATTTAATAGGTAGAAAATTGCAATTATACTTCAGGTTCTTGTTATTTATTATTGACAGTTCAATTAATGAAGAAGCATATTGTCTAAATAAGCATAAACAGTGTAGGTGGTCAGAGGAACTTCTATGAGATGGCATATTTGATGAAAGTAAAGCAAACCACATGAGAGAACGATACTGATACTGAAGAGTCACTCTCTGACACTCTGAGCGTGCTTCCACACTTGGTCCGAACCCGAGTTCACTTGCTCCCCTTCCCCCTGTCCCCACTGGTTTGTGTTCATACTTTTTTTTTGGTTCTGAACCACAGTACGTTTGCGTCATCAGAGTGGCAGCTGTTTACCCCTGTTACTAGGCAACGACTATGCAGAAGACGGCAAGATGAATGGATGCTTGCTTGCTTCAGTTTGTACTTTGGATTTTGAAAATTGATTCATTTCCAAAGCGCCAAAACAGAACGGCACGTGTTTATTTGTCATGACTGTAATGCAAAGGTTCAAAAGAACACGGGAGTCAATTTCTGCTAGCAGAAATGAGATATAAATTCTCTCTGCTGCAGCGTGTCAGTCAGGAAAGTGAGTGAGTAAACACATATATACACAGTTTGACCAATTCATACGTCATTAATAGCGGCTCACTTCCGTGATTTAATACAATGGCGTTCGAGTTTGCATGAACTGTACCCCACACCACCCTTTTTAGGTGGATTCAGGTATGGTTCATGGTAGAGTTCAGAAAGCGCTCACATTATCCAAACGAACCGAACACTGACGTCAAACGAACCTGGGTGCGCACCAACAGTGCTAGTGTTAAAGGCCTCTGAATCTCTTTCTCACACATTTCTTGATTCATTCATGATCCAATTATAATGTTATCATGATTTGCAATGCATTGAATGACTGCATCAGTGAATGTGTTGTGTTGTGTATCATATGGTGAGGTAGTTGTACCTACCCTTAATCTCACACTAGAAGATTGTTAGCTTCAGGGCTTTTTGTCACAAGTTTCTGATCCTATTAGTCTCTTTGTTGCATTAACTTTTATTTTTCTTTCACCGTGTTCGATCAAACATTTAACCTTAATCTGGTCATCTGAGTTGTGTAGTTGATTTAACTGCATGCCTTGTTAAATCAGCAGCAATGTACCTGCATCTCAGAGAGCAGAAAGAGATCATACTGTACAATGAGTGTTGATTCTGTTGTTGTGGTGTCATGGGACCTGCTGTTCCTTCATTAATCGCCATCCATTTGTGAAAAAACGTGCCTTTAGAGAGACGTTTGGCATAATTTCTGTGTCCTCAACTTTAATTGCATAAGAGACTGCTTTGTTTCATTCACAGATGTGGTACCTGGAGAGGCTTTCCATATCTCACCCGCTCAGGTCATTGAGGTGGTGTTAAATGCAAATAATGCAATCTGCAAACTGACAAGAATGCAGTGTAAAATGATTGTTGTGGAATTTTCTTTGCGTTTGTGTCTGATACTACCCCTCCTCTATATACAGTACTGTACATTCAGCATTACACCAGGGAAAGCCTTCGTTAAAGGAAACTTTGCTGAGCATTTACTGACCGTCAGGCCTTCCAAGATGTAGATCAGTTTGTTTCTTCATCTGAAAAAAATTGAAGAAATTTAGCATTCAATCACTTGCTCAGGAATGGATCTTCTGCAGTGAATAGGTGCCGTCAGAATGAGAGTCCAAACAGCTGATAAAAACATCACAATAATCCACAAGTAATCCACACCACTCCAGTCCACCAAGTAATTAGGGTTGTGACAGTAAGGAAATTTTCCCACCGGTTAATCGATGTGTGACAACACCGGTAATCAGGAACGGTATCACCGTTGGGGTGGGGGGTGTTAGTTCATTTGAGTTTCCCTCTTCGCTTTCAAATGGCTTGTAAAAGTGCTGTGCACATTTTACTTTCACTTTCAAATTAGAAGCAATTGAATTGCTGCAATTCGGCGTCAAACAATTGTTCGTTTGACTTTTCCCTCTTTTCCTCAGATTTCTTGGCTTTCAAATAGCTTGAAAAAGCACCGTGTGCGTTTTACGTTTTACAACAACAGCGTCAAACTCAGAACTTTTATTAACAAAACGAATAAAAATACGACACAAGATAGGTATAGAAGTTCACAGAACGGAGTCAGCAACAGCTGAGTAAAACGGTTTCATCTGAGCATGTGGCACTTTAAGCATTATCGTATTGCATATCGAATATCGCTTTCTTTAATGAGTTATCGCATATCGCACTTTTCTTCAATATCGCACAGCCCTAGTGTATATATATATATATACATACATATGTACATGCATACATATGTACATATACGTGTGTGTCTGTATATATACAGTCACCTTTAGTTATAGTGTTTTATATAATATATGGATTGTTTCAAAGCAGCTTCACAGCAATAAACAGGAATTTATATATAAACATAATTTTCAAATATTTACTCATATATCTCAACATTTAATAGGTAGAAAATTGCAATTATACTTCAGGTTCTTGTTATTTATTATTGACAGTTCAATTAATGAAGAAGCATATTGTCTAAATAAGCATAAACAGTGTAGGTGGTCAGAGGAACTTCTATGAGATGGCATATTTGATGAAAGTAAAGCAAACCACATGAGAGAACGATACTGATACTGAAGAGTCACTCTCTGACACTCTGAGCGTGCTTCCACACTTGGTCCGAACCCGAGTTCACTTGCTCCCCTTCCCCCTGTCCCCACTGGTTTGTGTTCATACTTTTTTTTTGGTTCTGAACCACAGTACGTTTGCGTCATCAGAGTGGCAGCTGTTTACCCCTGTTACTAGGCAACGACTATGCAGAAGACGGCAAGATGAATGGATGCTTGCTTGCTTCAGTTTGTACTTTGGATTTTGAAAATTGATTCATTTCCAAAGCGCCAAAACAGAACGGCACGTGTTTATTTGTCATGACTGTAATGCAAAGGTTCAAAAGAACACGGGAGTCAATTTCTGCTAGCAGAAATGAGATATAAATTCTCTCTGCTGCAGCGTGTCAGTCAGGAAAGTGAGTGAGTAAACACATATATACACAGTTTGACCAATTCATACGTCATTAATAGCGGCTCACTTCCGTGATTTAATACAATGGCGTTCGAGTTTGCATGAACTGTACCCCACACCACCCTTTTTAGGTGGATTCAGGTATGGTTCATGGTAGAGTTCAGAAAGCGCTCACATTATCCAAACGAACCGAACACTGACGTCAAACGAACCTGGGTGCGCACCAACAGTGCTAGTGTTAAAGGCCTCTGAATCTCTTTCTCACACATTTCTTGATTCATTCATGATCCAATTATAATGTTATCATGATTTGCAATGCATTGAATGACTGCATCAGTGAATGTGTTGTGTTGTGTATCATATGGTGAGGTAGTTGTACCTACCCTTAATCTCACACTAGAAGATTGTTAGCTTCAGGGCTTTTTGTCACAAGTTTCTGATCCTATTAGTCTCTTTGTTGCATTAACTTTTATTTTTCTTTCACCGTGTTCGATCAAACATTTAACCTTAATCTGGTCATCTGAGTTGTGTAGTTGATTTAACTGCATGCCTTGTTAAATCAGCAGCAATGTACCTGCATCTCAGAGAGCAGAAAGAGATCATACTGTACAATGAGTGTTGATTCTGTTGTTGTGGTGTCATGGGACCTGCTGTTCCTTCATTAATCGCCATCCATTTGTGAAAAAACGTGCCTTTAGAGAGACCAACGGCAGCTTCTGTTCAAGCCTTTTTAATTCATATGCATTCAGCTTCCTTTTGTTTAAAGCGTGTTAATTCTCAGTCGACGTCTTGCGTGAGCCGTTTGGCATAATTTCTGTGTCCTCAACTTTAATTGCATAAGAGACTGCTTTGTTTCATTCACAGATGTGGTACCTGGAGAGGCTTTCCATATCTCACCCGCTCAGGTCATTGAGGTGGTGTTAAATGCAAATAATGCAATCTGCAAACTGACAAGAATGCAGTGTAAAATGATTGTTGTGGAATTTTCTTTGCGTTTGTGTCTGATACTACCCCTCCTCTATATACAGTACTGTACATTCAGCATTACACCAGGGAAAGCCTTCGTTAAAGGAAACTTTGCTGAGCATTTACTGACCGTCAGGCCTTCCAAGATGTAGATCAGTTTGTTTCTTCATCTGAAAAAAATTGAAGAAATTTAGCATTCAATCACTTGCTCAGGAATGGATCTTCTGCAGTGAATAGGTGCCGTCAGAATGAGAGTCCAAACAGCTGATAAAAACATCACAATAATCCACAAGTAATCCACACCACTCCAGTCCACCAAGTAATTAGGGTTGTGACAGTAAGGAAATTTTCCCACCGGTTAATCGATGTGTGACAACACCGGTAATCAGGAACGGTATCACCGTTGGGGTGGGGGGTGTTAGTTCATTTGAGTTTCCCTCTTCGCTTTCAAATGGCTTGTAAAAGTGCTGTGCACATTTTACTTTCACTTTCAAATTAGAAGCAATTGAATTGCTGCAATTCGGCGTCAAACAATTGTTCGTTTGACTTTTCCCTCTTTTCCTCAGATTTCTTGGCTTTCAAATAGCTTGAAAAAGCACCGTGTGCGTTTTACGTTTTACAACAACAGCGTCAAACTCAGAACTTTTATTAACAAAACGAATAAAAATACACCATATATGCCTAATAAAATAACAAATTACTTAGGCTACACAAAGTTTAAATAGGTATATAAAACTGAAAATCAGCAAACCAAATAAATAAGAAACATAGAACGTTTATTAGCTAAACGAATAAGAAAGCTTGGAGGCATGCCATATACACCTTGATGTAAAATAAAATAAATAAAATACACAGTTTAAATAAAGTAATCAGCAAACACTGTGGAACCAAATAAATAAGAAACTAATGTTTAAAAAAACTTCCAGTCGATGGGCTTTTCAAAATATAAAATATTGCCAAACAGGCGCCTTTGCATTACCTTTCTAAACAATCTTCTGCCATCGTCTTGTCTTTCTCACCTCACTCTTGTCAGTCAGCTCGACTCACTCTCCTCATGTGATAAATAAAATCTGACTCCTGCTCCGTGGTGCACTGTCGTTCGCGCGGTCGGCACGCTGCATTGAGCGTTTAGTTTTTAAAAGTGTTTGTCCTCTAAATGAACTAGGCAAAATGATTTTTGTTACTATAAAAAAATCAAAACGACGGTGGGGGGCGGTGCCGCTGTAGGCAAATGACGTAACCGGTGTTGCGGCTTAATAACCGAAAACACCGTCTTGTAATGTGGACGTGAAAAGCTTAATGTTTGTAAGAAACAAGTTCATCATTAAGGCATTTAATCTTTTAAACCATCGCTTTTGGCCAAAATTCAAGTCCAAAATCCATAATAATGCTTCCTTCAGTGAAAATGTCCTTACGCTGTTGTCCTGTCACATCAAAATCCACACACACATATTTATTTAGAACTGTTTTGGACTGTTTTCACTTATAAATGGTGCTTGATCTGTGCATATTTCTAGATTTCATAGATTCAGACCAGATGACTTTCAAATATCTATATTTTTATTATTATTATGGATAGAGGACTCATATTTTACCCTGAGGCAATGATTTGCTGTTAAAAACATCTGATGTTTATTATAAACACACTGCTTTTGGCTTCACAAGATGTTAATTGATAAATTAGAGTGGTTTGGATTACTTGTGCATTATTGTGATGTTTTTATCAGCTGTTTGGACTCTCATTCTGACGGCACCCATTCACTGCAGAGGATCCATTGGTGAGCAAGTGATGTAATGAATGTGATGTAATACATTTCTCCAAATCTGTTCCCATAAAGAAACAAACTGATCTACATTCTCTACATATTTAGCAAATTTTCATCTTTGGGTGAACTTTTCCTTTAAAACCAGCTTTGAACTTCCCACTCGTATAGAATGAAAAACAGCTCTGTTCTACATCTGTTTGTGTGTGATGCGGTTGAGCGCCAGATCACAGAATCAATCATACTCTGCGGATCTTTGAAACTGTCATGCATCTTCCGATGCTGCGTAATATAGTGTTTGATGTTTAACTTGGCCTTTAAAGGAGTGTGTCTCCTGAGAGAGGCGCCGGTTTTCCCCTTTGCTCTAATTTAGAGGTTGTATTTGTGCGGCTGTAGTTTATTACCCCTTTATCTCCCAGAACATTATTGTTCCTGGTGCAGCCTCCCTCTGGTACACACCTGACCTGAAGTTTTTTATCTTTTGTATTAAATTTACTTGAAGTTTCATGTCAAAAGGCTTAGTTTGAAAAAACACAGGCTCGGGGTCAGTAAGATTTTTAAAAAATGTTTTTGAAAGAAATTAGTCTCTTCTGCTCACCAAGCCTGCATGTATTTGATCAAAAATGCAGTAAAAACAGTAATATTGTGAAAGATCATTATACTTATAATATTGTAATACATTCCAAATTCAAAATAATAGTTTTCATTTTGAATATATTTTAAATATTATAATTATATAGTATAATAATATTATAATTACAATTTAAAATAACTGTTTTCAATTTGAATATATTTTGTTATAATCTTTTAAAAATAACACTTTTAAAAATTAAAAATAACACTTTTCTAATTGAAAATATTTTAAAACATAATTTATTCCTGTAATGACAAAGTAAAATAACTGCTATCTATTTGAATATATATTAAAATGTAATTTATTCCTGTGATTCAGTGCTGAATTGTCAGCATCATTACTCCAGTCTTCAGTGTCACATGATCCTTCAGAAATCAGTCTAATATGCTGATTTGCTGCTCAAGAGACATTTCTAATCATCAATGTTGAAAACAGTTGTGCTGCTTAGTTTTTTTGTGGAAACAGGATCCTTTGATGAATAGAAAGTTCAAAAGAACAGCATTTATTTAGAAATCCAGCAGATAGAAATCTTTTGTAACATTATTAATGTATACTGTCACATTTGATCACTTTAATGGGTCTGTCATGAGCTGTCATCAGAAAGCAGAAGTTACTGTCGGTTGTGTTCGCTGGTGACTTTTTAAACAGGGAAAATTACCCACACTCGCTGTACACAAACAGACCGGGCTGCACTCCCATTATTTTACAACCACCAACAGATATTATCCCATCCAGGATCGCTCATAAAACCCTCAAGCGCTGACCACAACACAAACCAGCTCAACATTGTGGCGCTCGCTGTTACATTGTGTGTTTTCACTCGAATTAAAGCACTTTGCCAGTAAAGACCACATGAAAGACATTTGGTTGGCATCTCCAGGATGACTCAGGCCTGGCTCGAGAAGACGCCACACATGGCGTGTAGTCATTGCATGAGACATCTGGCTCCTGGCACATTTGGCTGACTTTCTCATGAAATTGCATTTTAAAGCACTTTAAAGGCTGAGCCTGAGAATTAGTAACACAAATCGTCTGCATATAATTTGAGAAAGCCAAATGTTGACACAAATCTAGTTGAATAAATGAATTGGCTTTGTTAGAGACTAGAAGAATTAGTCAGGCTTTTGTTTGTCCATTCTCTGTGAGTCATTGTGCGGTTATTCAATTAGTGCTAGTCAACAGCTCTAATGCTGTTGCTCGTGCAAGTCCCAGATCGCAGCAGGTGCCCGGTGTTGATGCTCTTCTAGCGTGCACACTTGTGAGACATGCCTCTAACCCTCAGTATTACATTTTGTCTGGTATCTCATCTGGTCTTGTTGCAGATGTTTCCTTTGAGGACCCAGGCTGATGATTTTTGCATGGTGGATAATAAATTAGGTGAAAAAGTTGATTTATACTACTGTTAAAAAGTATGTAATTGGATTTTTTTTATATATATATATTTTAAAATGCAACTTATTCCTATGATGGCAAAGCTGAATTTTTATGTATTATGTTATTAGAATCACAATTTAAAATAGCTGTTTTTTTATTTGAATATATTTTGTAATATAATTTATTCCTGTGATGGCAGCTGAATTTTCATTTATATTATTATTATTATTTTTGTTATTATTGTTATTTTTACAATTAAAAATTACTCTTTTCTATTTGAATATTTTATATGAATTATAATTCTATATATTATAATATTATTATAATTGCAATTTAAGTTTAATAGTTTTAATTTAATATATTTTGAAATTTATATCTGTGATCAAAGCTGAATTTTCAGCATCATTACTCCAGTCTTCAGTGTCACATGATCCTTCTGAAATCATTCTAATATGCTGATTTGTTGTCCAAAAAATAAATAAAAAAAATAAATCTTGTTGTTATTGAAAACATTTGATGCTTTATATTTTTGTGGAAACTATGATATATTTTATTCAGGATTCTTTGATGAAAGTTCACGAAAGTTCAAAAGGACGGCATTTAATAACTAAAATCTAATAACTTCTTTAACATTTTAATATCTTTACTGTCACTTTTGATCAATTTAATGCATCCTTGCTGAATAAAAGAATTCATTTCTTTCAAGAGTGTCATGGAGATCTGTTGTGGGTAGGTAAGCAACCTTGCCATAACAATGCAATGCCAAGCATCATGGTGGCAAGCTTTGCACATAAATATAAAAATCGAGTTTGTTTGAACACTACTCACAGTCCGTCAGTTTGAGGAGAAACACATTGTCCCTGGGTAGGTATAATGTTTGAGTGAGGTCTATTTCAGTTTAGCATGTGTCCCTGTTTGTTTTGTTCTCCAATTGCCAATAAATCATGTTGACAGCTTTCCCAGAGGTACAGCGATATGGACGCTGCCTGTTGCTCCGGCTGAATATTCACTGTACGTTTTGTGTATATTGGGATTGACAGAGCATTCTGGGATGTTCTCCATGGGTTTCTTGCTGCTGCTGTTTCTCTGCTTATGTTTCATAGAAAGGTGGATAAGAAATGGAGTAGGCTTGCCGCGATAGACGGTGCTAACGGTGATACCGTTGTTAAGCCGCAACACCGGTTACGTCACTTGCCCACCGCGGCACCGACCCCCACCGTCGTTTTCATTTTTTTATAGTAATAAAAATCATTTAGTTCAGTAAAAGAACACCCTACAATTAAAAACTGAACGCGGCTGCTCAATGCAGCGTGCCGAACGACAGTCGCATCACAGATCAGATTTCATTTCTCCAGCGAGGAGAGTGAGTCGAGCTGACTGACAAGAGTGACGTGAGTCAGACAAGACGATGGCGGATGATTTAGTTTCGAAAACAAGAAGAGTGGGGTGAGACAGACAAGACGATCGCGGATGATTTAGTTTCGAAACTAGATGCAAAAGCGCCTGTTTGGCAATATTTTGGATTTTGAAAAGCCTGTTGACTTTTGCCGTTTATCTAAGGTGCTTTTGGAAGTTTTTTTAAACATTCGTTTCTTATTTAATTGGTTCCACAGTGTTTGCTGATTTTTACTTTTTTTAAACTTTGTGTAAT
Source organism: Sinocyclocheilus rhinocerous (assembly GCF_001515625.1). Classification (NCBI taxonomy): domain Eukaryota; kingdom Metazoa; phylum Chordata; class Actinopteri; order Cypriniformes; family Cyprinidae; genus Sinocyclocheilus; species Sinocyclocheilus rhinocerous. The sequence goes on along the minus strand of NW_015645567.1, from coordinate 835,784 downwards.
TTATTTATTTTATTTGACATCAAGGTGTAGGCTATGCCGTAGGGCTGATCGATATGTCAAAAATATCTTATCGATAATCGCCTTTAAAAATAACGCGATATCCGATAATATCGTCTACGTAAGCCCCACCTCCACCACGCCCCGCCCCCGCCGAGACAACATTACATTTCCGAAATTGGAATAGCTTTTCGATGCCCAACCTTGCTAAATTATTTCATTCTTGCATGCAAAAAGACCTGTATGGTGACTATGGGGCTATGTAAAATATTTTGCCGCTATTTGAAAGTGAAAGTGAAATGTGCACGCTGCTTTTACAAGCTATTTAAAAGCGAAGGAAAGCGAGGAAAAGAGGAAACTCCCCCGCCCCCACGGTTATACCGGTATTATTGGTGTTGTCACACGTCGATTAACCGGTGGGAAAATTTCCTCACCGTCACAACCCTAAAATAGAGCTGTCCTCACTGATTAAATGAGCAGAGAGAGAATCATAGAGAATGAGAAAGACAGAGAGAATCATAACCACAACACTAGTGATATTAGATTGTATGAGTTACTTCATTTCTTTTTGAACACTGAAGGAATTTTCTGTTAAATACAACTTACTGAAGTTCTATAAAGAAAATCTGTGGCATGTTTATTATCACAGATAATGTTATTTACTTTTTTTTTTTTTTTTTTAAAGTAAATATGTTCTTTGTAAATAATGGGAAAAAAAAGTATAGTAATACAAAATTGCATTTGTGGTGATACTTTGTAAGTTACATATTTATTTATTTTAAACTACCTTTCAAAATTTTGTGGTCAGTTAGATTTTATTGAAAATTTTTTTTTTCATATTTCATCAAAGCATCAAATTATATTCAAATATAAAACTGTTATTTTAAGTTGTAAAAATATTGCAATATTACACTTTTTACTCTATTTTTGATCAAATTAATGCAGCCTTGGTGAGCAGAAGAGACTTCTCTCAAAACATTAAAAACTTTACTGAGTTTTACAATTTTACAGTCTTTAATTTTAGCTGCATTATAAAACATTCATTTTTCTTTTATTTATTTTTTTGGTTGTCATTTTCTGTTATAATTGACAATAAGCGAGAAAAGTTGTTCACAGAACTGTATTTAACCAGGAATATTTATTTAACTAAACTTCACACAAAGGAGAAAAAAGCCTACTTTTTTATTATAATTTGATTAAAATACTTAAGTGTGAATATTGGTATTTTTCTGTTAATACATTTTTCAGACTGGTGTATCTTAATACATTAGGTTGTTTTATTAATTTGCTGTTAGAGTTAGATGTGTTGCTGTTCATAATAATATGTATAGAATCTACATTAAACCTCCACTTGAGGCTTTGGACTGAAAAAGTCCAATAACACCTCACAGTTTGAATCCAGTGCTAAAGAGCACTGATGTGATTATCGCTCATGATGATGCGGGCACATGTTGTCATGTTGTACTTTAACACACTATCACTGTGTTTACAGTGAACTTATTCTTTATTTGTAGAGAAGCACTGATGAAGTTGAGCCGGTTGCTTTAGATGACTGAACGCACTTGTGCTGAAATTTATTAATTGGTGATTGATAAGCTCAATCGATCATGCACGAATCATAAACACCCTTCGCTGAAACACGAGCAGATAATTTCCTGATACGGAAAGAGTTCAAAGCTCATGTTCAGATAACAGATTATTAGTCTATTTTCATCTCGTTCCAGTGAGAGCAATATTAAAAAGCGTCAGGTCTCTAATAGGCAAGGGTTCAGTTCATTTAGCCCAAGTTAAGCTGCCGCAAAGATGCTCGGGGAGCGAGATATAAATAAAGCACGTAATCTTATCTCTTTCACATGGGCGGGAGAGAGCGTGATGGTCTGCTTTGAGCGCTCACACTCCAACCTGCTTCATTTCAATATGAAAGTGGACAGCTGCATCCTGCGCCGTATCCCAGCTCCCATTGCAGCAGTAGTCTAAATGGATCCTTCCCCTTCAGAACCCATCCCATCATTCATGTCTTCTCGCTTGATAGTCCGCCTCATTAGCATTCCTCACATCAGCGCCGAGCGCACAATAAGCAGCCTTTATTTGCTATTACTTGAGCTCCAATGTGTGTCTTGAGATACGTCTCCACTGTTATTATTTGAAGGGTTGTATCTATATATATTTTTTTCGGCCGTGGATGACATCCTTGGCATTTATTTCCTAGGCAACGGCATTTTCCACGAACTCCTCATGCTTGCGCTCTTTAGCCCGAGATCCTAATAGCCCGGCACACTCAGTGCACCTTAATGGCCCAGCCGCGGCCGACTGGAAGAGGGGTTGTAAATGCGTTCAGCAATCGATCTGCCCATGGTGATGTCAGCAGCGCACTCTCCGCAAAAACACAGAACTGGAGCAATGAGGGGAAAACTCCCCCACAGCCAGTATTTACTGTCTGCTAAGTATGTGTGCGGCAGTGCCGCGTCCTCCTTGAAACGAATCCTAATAGAAAGGTTTTGTGCTTTGTTTTTGTTGCCTGAAGAGCACAAATGCTGTAATTGCATGTTTGTGTCGTGTGAACATGTAACAGAAAAGCTCGGCTCCATTCATGCTAAGCCAAACACCGTGACGGGAAACAATTTTCCGGCACACATGATAAACGGCTTTCACTCAGAAGTAATTGGTTTTAATAGTGGAAAAATATCCACAGCATGTGTGCATCTGCACGGGCTAGTTACCTAATCAGAGCTGTTAAAACCTGCTGTCATTTAAAACCATGAGATGCTTTTCATTAGTGATGTTTGCAAGGTCAAGCATCAGTATTAATATACAGCTCATACATACAGTTAAGCATTTGAATAAATTATTTTTTATTTTTTATTACATGTTGATGTATAATTCATCTTTTATATCCACAGCATGTGTGCATCTGCACGGGCTAGTTACCTAATCAGAGCTGTTAAAACCTGCTGTCATTTAAAACCATGAGATGCTTTTCATTAGTGATGTTTGCAAGGTCAAGCATCAGTATTAATATACAGCTCATACATACAGTTAAGCATTTGAATTAATTATTTTTAATTTTTTATTACATGTTGGTGTATAATTCATCTTTTTCTGGAGAGGTCAAACTGTTTTGATTGTTTTATATTGAAAGAGGGACCTGAGCAATATCTAGAGACCTGAATCTTTGTTTTAATAATTGGTTGTTTATTTATATGTCTGATGTTTATTTCTCTATTTATATGGCAAACATATTGGGTTATATGATGGTGACACATAATCTTTTGACTCTGTTGTGGTAGTTGCACATGTGTGACCACTAGGGGGATGCAGTCAACAGCAGCAGTGGACACAGTGTTGTATATGTACCGGTCATGACCGTTTACTGACTAGGATTGAGCTCAAATCCTCATTTTGGCTGATTAATTGCCTTGTGGTTTTAAATGAAACACTGTTTTCTATGTAATGCTGCTGTCTTTAACAAGAAAATACTGTTTCATGCAGCCTGCCCTGAAATGATGACATGACGTGCTAAATGTGTCCCCTAATTTCTCCTGTTCGTTCTGTACCTTTAGAGAGCAGACTTATTAGGACATGAAAGTGAATTTGTATGCATCAGCAGAGGTGAAGTCGTGCGTAGGCTGTCTGTCAGGCTAAAGTGCTCCGTTAAAAGCGGATCGGAGGCCTAATTAAAAAGGGAGCCCAAAATAAATTGGACAAACGAAGGGACTGACAATTTTTTTGCCCACTAATGTAAAAAAAGTCATATCATCCTAGTCATAATGAGACTGATAGTCAGCTAAAACAGGCTGTTGAGCGTCAGTATCCTCAAGTGTTTTATGGTACAGGCCACTCTTTTTGTGTTTCTTTGTCATGGATTGTATGCGCTGTTTGTGCTCTTTTACGACTAATTGCACGTTAGTTCAGAATACACAAGCAAACATTTACTGTGAAATGCTACGTTGCGCAAATACATAAAGCCAGAGACCTTGTGGAGAGGACAAAATGTTGTTTTTCTAGATATATAGGATGTATTTCAACCCATGTGAAAAAACAACCCCCATTTCATCTTATTTTTGACTAGGCTTTATTTATATTTTTTACTTGATTTTATGATCATTTATAAAATGCAATTAAATTCAATTTAGTAATTTATTTAAATGCAATTTAAATGCAGTTCATATTTTTAACTGAATTGAATTGCATTTAAATGGCATTAAAATCTAGTTGTATTTGTTTTTACGTTTTTAACGATATAGAAAACATATATTATTATATTACACATATTTTAAATCTAGAATATTAAAATTAGTAATATTATTTTTGTATTCATCCTGTATTTGTATTCGTCCATTATTTCAATCAAGTTATGTCTACTGCCAGCGTTTTTTTCATTTTTATATGAACAAAATAATAAAAGAAGTTGCATTAATTAAATAGCATTAAATCATAGTTTTATTTTATATGTTACATTTTTTTGCCACATAGAAAACTGAATTATGATGATTTATGTGTATATTTTCCATATTTAGCCTGTGCTTGTATTCATGCATCACTGTCATTCAGGCTACGTCCATTGCCAGCAGTTTTTTTTTTAATAATTATTATTGCATTGTGGCTGTATACTGCAACTTCAACATTACATACAAAACATTGTGTTCAGTATTTACTCTGTTACTATGGAGTGAACCATGTGACTGAGTGTTTATCACAAATTTGGCACCGACGTGGCATTTTAATATTGAACATTGCCAAGAGACCGTGTCTTGTGTGCAATTTGACTGATGTAGCGCATAGATATGCCTGCCTTATCGAAAAATATCATAAAATCATCCCTCTAGACAAGCAAATACTTGTGCACACATGGCACAGTCTGTCAATAAACGAAAAAGTGTTAAAGCATGTGACATTTACTGCACGGTTTGCTATAAACGCATCGCCGCCTCACAGTCAAACTTTACCAGCATCTTTAAACTCTGGTTGTGTCTGAAAACTAATTTGCTATTCATCAGATTACAGCTCTTGTAACGAATGCCACAGGACCAGATTCGGTTGTTTTAAACACGCTCTAACCAAAATCAAGCATTAAAAGATTTATGGCTTCATTTATGAGAACTGAGTGCGAGGTTTACTGTCACTGTGTGGTTAGCATGCTAAAATGGATTTCATATTCTGCGGCTTAGCTTTGATCCGAGCTGTGCGTGGCCCGACCCGTCTGACACTGATTTGCTCTGTAAAGTTGTTTTATACACCTAACTGCCTGTTTTCTGATGCAAACGGAGACCAGTATACACCACACCTCATTACAAAGCTTGAAATATAAGTCAGGCTGGGCCTGGTTAATACGAATGTATACAATGTTACATATTAAAAATATGTTAGCAATTAGTTGTGGGCTCATAATGCTTTATGAGACACCTTAGAAAAGGATAGTGAAGTTAAAAAACACCCAAACTGTGTTTCAAGCTTTGGGAGCTTGCTGAGAATATAATATTTATATATAATATTTTATAGTTATAGTATTAAAATGATTATTTTAAATGTAAAACTAAATACATATATAACAGTATACTGTATATGTGTGTGTGTGTGTGTGTGAAAAAATATTTATAAAATATTGTGCATTTTATATTTATAAAATTAGAGAACACTTACAGATACCTCCAAGTTATTGGTGTTAATCTGGCACCTGGTGCTAATTGGCGGGCCGCTCTAAGGTGACTGAAACCCTGCGACAGGAGTTTGTCCAGATGAAGACCAAAGGGATGACCCTGCAAGAGAAGCTGGTCATTCCAAATCTGTGATTATTGCAGCTTTACAATGACCCAGATTCATTCAAGTCCCCCCAAAAGGCTGGTTGTCCACGTAAGACAAATGCAAGAGAAGACAGGATAATGCGGAGACTCTCAGTGGGCCGTCGTTTCAACACTGCAGCTGGAATTGCTCGCTAGTTCAGCGCTGAACAGGGTAAGGATCTGTCTCGGCACGTTTAAGAGAAGTCGAACTGAAAGCGCACTTTGCAGTGACGAAGCCTCTCATCAGCAGAAAGAATCAAAAGGCTGTGGAGAGAGGGGAACTGGTCCAAAGTTCACTTTAGTGATGAGAGCAAGTTTAATTTATTTGGGTCTGATGGGAAACATTTTGTTTGGCATCAAATTGGGGAAAAACTGAAGCCCAAGTGTGTAAAGAAGTCAGTGAAAGGTGGAGGAGGGAGTGTCATGGTTTGGGGGATGTTTTGTGCAGCAGGAGTTGGGTCTCTTATACAGATACAGTACATAGCAGGGTGAATGCAAATGTTTATCAGAACCTCCTTCAGCAACATGCTGTTCCTTCCCTGCACGAATCTCCCAATCAACCTGCAATTTTCATGCAGGACAATGCTCCCGTCACACTGCAACATGGATAAAGCAGTTCCTTGAAGCTAAGAACATTGAAATAATGGAATGGCCAGCCCAGAGTCCTGATCTAAACCTGATTGAAAATCTCTGGAAAATCCTTGGCGCCAAAATTATGGCTAAGAAACCCACTACACCCCACTTCCTTTTGTTGAAATGCCTTGGCTATTTTGTCAAACATGTTAGTATAACAGTGGTACACTCAGCTCATATTTCTTCAAATTTTGAGCGACGAAGATTAACAATATTTCAGAAAAAATCAAGTATTTATAGATTGTTCTCTAATTTTGATCTCTACTATCTCCACTGTATACCGGTTCACAGTTACAACTCTGCTCTGCGTTTTTGCTGCGTAAAAACGAAAACTAAACGAAAAAACAGTAGACGGGCTGATTGAAAATGCGAATTCATTCTCTGCCAGCAGGAGGTGCTTTTGGAGCGTAACGTCTGTAATCAAAGCAGCACTACACTCACAAATGCTACTTTATCAGGCATTATAGGAAAGATGAAATGTAAATGACATTTAAGCTTTTCTGAAGACAGTCGGTTCCCTGCAAAGATACATTCATATAAAAACACCCATGCCGCATTTTGATTTGAAAACGTGCAGAGCTCATGTTTATTCAACGAAGTCTAAGCCTTTTGGAAAATCTATTTGTGGCGGTCAGTTTTAATATTGTGGCGGGCCGCAACAAATAAATCAATGTATGGGAAACACACACACACACACACACACAAATAAAATAATAAAAAAATAATTGTAATGAAATGTTTTATTATATATGTGTACTTTTATTTTATATTTGTTTTATTTTATATGTCGGTGCCTAAAAAGTATCGAACTCGATACCCAGCCCTATTTATAATATAATATAATTTATGATAAAATAATATAATATAATTTAATATAATACCTGGTAGGAAGTATTGGCACTTTCATCATATCTGAATGTTGTGACCCATTACAAAAGATATAATATAATAATAAATAAATCAAATGTATAAATAATTGTATTATGTGTGTGTACAGATATAAAATTTACATTTATTTTGTTTTATTTATTTTATTGAATATATATTATATCTATTTATAATATAATTTAAAGAATCTAATATAACACCTGTCTGTTGTATTCACTTTGGTGGCTGCTCATGGACTCTGGTTGGAAGTATTGGCACTTTCATCAAATCTGAATGTTGGGGCCCATTACGATCTTTCAGGCCACCTTTGGTACGTTATTGCATGCTTAGTGTGAAAATTAGAATTTTTTAAATTGACTCTGGCAGAGTATGAAAGGCCTATTAAAGCGCACCAATCCATGTCTGGAAAGTGATTTCAGTTGGCTCCCACAGCTCTTTGTTTCTGTAGCGCTGCCGTGCGAGGACGGATTAGTCCACCCCCCCTCTCAGGAGAAGGGCGCGTGTAGCAGGCCACAGTCCGAGAGAGAGGGAACGTGTGAGGGAATTATTGGGAACAGCCAAGATGCCTGGACTCAGACTGACGCAGACAGGACAGCCGATGACGTGGGGAGTGAGAGACTTGGGCTTCTGTGCTCCAAAGCCGCCGCCGCGTTCCAGAAGCAGCAGAAGCATCTGCTTCTACTTTCACATCAGCATTTTTAATTCCCCCTTCTTGTGAACGCCACAGTGTTCATTAGGAGATGTTTTTCTGCCTGCTGAAATTCAGACGTCATCACTCAACACTTTGTCAGAAGGAGTGTTTGTCTTTCATTCACCCGCACGCACACCTTAAAGCGGTGGATTGAGAGCTTTAGTTGTTTTGATATGCCACTATGAGCTTTTGGCCTAAAATGACACAGATGACAACCAGCAGAGATGTCTAACCCTGTTCTGCTATTGCTATTATTATTATTATTATTATTACAGTGCTAAACTATAGTGCTATTACTAGTGATTATGCTGTAATTCTGCAAATGCTTAAACCTTGGTTAAAAAAAAAAGTAACCTTTTGGTTTATAACAATTTATTAAAAATGTTTTGCTTTAAATTTTATTTTTTATTTTATTTGTACTTAAAATTATATGTACAAATATCCCATGTAAGTAATGTGTGAATATTTATTTTTGTATTTAAATTAAATTATAATCAATTATTTAATATAAGAAATTTACTGTATTATATTGTACTGTATATACAGTACTGTAAATTCACACACACACACTTTCTCTCTCTCTCTCTCTCTCACTCGCTCTCTCACACACACACACACAAATATATATATATATATATATATATATAGACTGATTGGATTTTTTATGAGTTACAGTTAGAACTCTATGCATATGATATATTCGACATAATTTAATAATTATTTTACATTTTTTTTCTCCAAATAAATAATTTATTTTCATATTTCACCCAAAATTGCATGTTGAAAATGAGGCATATTGAAAAATATGATGATAATAAAAATGCACTTTTCTTTAATAATGAGATTCCATATGTGCTTTTACATTTATGTTTTTCAGTGACATATCACATGCTCTTTATTTGTAGGGTGAGTGCGTAACTCCATTTGTGATGGATTAGTGACAGTCATTTTGGAAGATATTTTCTTTGCACAAAGTGTTTTGTTCGTATGTTGCAAGACTTAGTGTTTTAACAGGAAGGAATTCCTTGGAGTGTGAATGTGTGTTTGTGTAAAGTGACAAGTGAAGTGATCTCAAGGAAATGCTGTTGGGTTTACTATCCAGGCGTGACAGACACTCACGTATGCAAGCATGCACACACACACACACACACACACACACATACACAGAGCAGCTGTTAGAAGTGCACTCACGTCCTTACCTTCAGGAGTGGCACTCGCTTGAGTCGCTTTCAGTCACTCTGTTGCCAAAACACCTATGAATTAGCACAAGTTGCTGTCCAGACCATTGATGTGTTGTTCCTGTAGTGTTTTGAATAGTTGTTAGTGGATTAGTATGAGGTTGCTAAGATGTTCTGGGTGATTGCTAATGTATTGCTAGTAGGTTACTCGGGCTCAAGTAAAAAAAAAAAAAACATCTCTCAAATTTCTAGATAAGGCTCAGGTTCCTCTTTGAATGGAAGTCTGGGATTATTTTTGGAATTTTTTGTATTCCTACAAGCCCGCAGCCATATCACCCTGTAGCCCAAGACTGGTTGCCCACTGAAGTTAAGCAGGGCTGAGCCTGGTCAGTACCTGGATGGAAGACCTCCTGGGAAAACTAGGTTGCTGCTGGAAGAGGTGTTAGTGAGGCCAGCAGGGGGTGCTCACCCTGTGGTCTGTGTGGGTTCTAACGCCCCTGTATAGTGATGGGGACACTATGCTGTAAAAAGCACTGTCCTTGAGACGTTAAAGCGAGGTCCTGACTCTCTGTGGTCACTAAAAATCCCATGGCACTTCTCGTAAAGAGTAGGGGTGTTTCCTAATAATCCCCATCCACTGAATTGGCTCTCTATCTCTCTTCTCCATCTGTAGCTGGTGTGTGGGGAGCGCACTGGCGCCGTTGTACTGTGGCTGCTGTCGCATCATCCAGGTGGATGCTACACACTGGTGGTGGTTGAGGAGAGACCCCCCCCATCATATGATTGTAAAGCGCTTTGGGTGTACAGCAACAATAAAGAAAGCGCTATATAAATGCCTCATTCATTCATTCATTCATTCATATGTCTGATCAGTTTGTCTGATTGTATTATTCAGCTTAAAGTATGGACCAAAGTTTCATATTTAGGTTTAGGGGTTTGTTCAAATAGCTAACCTTAAGTAGGAGAAAACACATGTAGCATCATGGTGGTAGTTTTGCAGTAAAAATTACTTTTTATTTTCAAAGTGCTGTTTAATTATGTTATAAAAGTAAATTAGATTATAAATACTTTAATTATAAAGGATTTGCAGAATATTATTATTATAATTATTTAATTATTTTAGTGTGTGTGTGTGCAGCTGATCACAGTTGAAAGTCAAATGGCTTTGTGTGCCATTGGGCCTGTTTACACCTGGTCATTTTATGCGTTTTCGCTGATCGGATATCTATCTGATATGTTAAAACGTTTCCATTTACACTTGGCCACATAAATGTGTCGTCACAAAACGGATTTAAATCCGATCTTCAATTCCCACGCTATATTTAAATTTAACGTCAAAGTTAAGTTCACGTCAACTAAATCAAAAGATAAGCGCTGCATTTAATTAATTATCAGCTCAGTTCAAGATCAAAGACCTCAATAGGAGAGCACGCTGGAATCCATCAGCACTGGAAAGATAAGTTTGTCTTACTACTTTTAATGAAGATGATTGTGTGTTGACCTTGACCGTCAGCGTCTTACTTTGTTTCATTTGGCTTGCTGAAGAGATACTCAGCTACTCGTCCGCTGCGATGCGTGTTGCATTAGCGCAGTCATATCTGACTATAATGTCATATAGCCTATAACACCACTCTCACACGTTTATTATTTTAACATTTTGGGAGGAGTAAAATTTACATGTGTGGTTTCAACAAGCAGATGCATTTACACTTGTCCAGTTTCGTCTGGAATGCGGCCCTCCTCCTGACCACCTCCTGAAGTAGTTTGAGTGATCGGATTTATATCCGTCTCAAATGCGTTTCGGCAGGCATTTACACCTGGTCTTTTCACGATCGGATAGCTATCCGATCAGACAAAACGCATGAAGTGACCAGGTGTAAACAGCACCATTGAGAAGGTGATTAGCTACACCTGATTGAGTTTACAAGTCATCTTTAGGAGGAGGTGATCTTTTTTCCAACTCAGTGATTCTGTTTTTTTATTTATTTTTTATTTTTTTCTGACATGTTGGTGTTTTATCTTTCACTTGGATGTTATAAGTTACACTGAGTAAATACAGCTGGATAAAACAAAAACTGTGTCTGTCTTCATTTCGGGCTGCAAAGAAACAAAATGTCATTATTTTAAAAGGGGGGTGATTCTTTTCTATACCCACTGTATGCTGGTGCAGGACTGATGAGCGAGACATTAATTAAAGCCGAGGTGAATCCACAGGCTTGATGCTGATGGTGCCATGTGTGTTTAATTGAGAGGACATGCATGACGCACCCACGTCCCTTTTGTTCACAGAACACAAGAGGCTTCGCTCATCATGTCAGCAGCGCTCATGTGTAAACACGAAACCCTCCACCGCACTGTAAACCATTATTTACCTCGCTGTCTGTCACAGGAATGCAAACGGTGTGAGAAGCTTATACAATAGAGTTTATAATTCAACAAGAACTAGAAAACACAACTACAACTCAATGCTGATCGCTCTGTATTTATCACAGACTTGAATGCACAAGATTTTTTCTTCTTCTTGGCAGCAGATTTTGGACTGTTTGTGTAGCACTTTTGATCTGTTTTATTCTTAGCCTCACATGCTCATTACGCTCAGATCAGTTTTTGGGTTGAAAGTGAGAGCTGTACGTGAAGTGAACTGTGTGCGGAGCAGATTAATTAAGCGTTAAGAATATTAGGTTTGGTAATGATGTGGAATGGGTTGGAGAGTATGAGCACAATCCAGACTATTGACGTCAGCGCAGTGCAAGTCTGGGTCTCATGGCAGAGACATGAAGAGGCAGCGGCTTGTTTTTTTTGTTTTTTTTGAGAGGGCGTAACAACTTGCTTTGACATGCTTTACTATACTTTGTGTGTTTAATAATTGCAGATTTGAAGTTGGTTTTATCTCATGACAAGTGAGCCGAACGTGAACTCTGAACAATGAAATGGATCCTCATTAGAATATTATGATTATTACTAAAACGAATCTGAGATTCACAGAAACATCCAAGTCATTCTTGGAAGGCTGTGGAAATCGGAGATCCCTGTGGATGTTTAATTATATTTTATCCATATACACACGTAACTCAAACAAAAGATGCAGGCGATTACCTTGCGTTATGTAACACAAATCACAAATGAAGCTTACATAAGAAACGGTAAGTTGAAAGACAAAGAGGCTTTTCATTTCAAGCATTAATTTTTGGGGATTTACGCACGACCGACCCCTAGTTTCACCTGGGAAGCTGGATTTCATTAAAATCCCATATCTCATTACAGACGGTTTTTGAATGCATCACCTCTGTCCTATATTTAATCTCCATATTTATGATTTGTATATGCATATACGCTGAAAACAATTTGGTATAGGGTTTACTTTGAAACAATTTTCAGTAACACTTTAGTATAGGGACCAATTCTCACTATTAACTAGCTGCTTATTAGCATGCAAATTACTAGCATATTAGCACTTATAAAGCACATATTAAAGGGATGGTTCACCCAAAAATGAAAATTTGATGTTTGCCGGACCCACAGTCCGGACGAGAACCGCACCCGTTACACGGCCGTCGGGCAAGGATGCTGGGTCGTCTAGTCCCTTCAAGCGCCGTGGGCAGAAAGAAGGACGGAGCCGCTGATAGAAGCCGCCGTAGTTAGTTAATAGTGAGAATTGGTCCCCAAACTAAAGTGTGACCCAGTTTTCACTTAGAATTTCACAAATACTTGCAAAGTAACACATTGACTTAAATGTGAAATTTTGAAGTTGACTTCAAAGTAGTATTTTCTTGTAAAATGTACTCAAATCTCTGAAATCATTGTTTTTACAGTGTATCTTTATCCTGTAGGTAGGCCTGTCGCGATAATTAAATACCGCGATTATTGTGCTTTACGACACAAGGGGGAGTCATACACCAAAAGAAACAGAAGAGCACCAGTTTGCTTTTCATGCACTGTATAGCCTATACAGGGCTCCAGACTCATTCTTCCCACTGGTCGCTCTTTTGCAACTAACTTTCTCAGCTGGTCGCACGAGCACATGATTTGGTTTATTTTTTTTGCGCTACAACATGGGATTATTCAATGCATGCTGATGAACTTTTATCATAGTTTATAGATATGGAAACGAAAGTGGTTAACATTAAACCCGTTCTTTATCATCAGTAGTAGAACGATTAATTGCCGCTTTGAACGATTACGTAATTATGGCATCCATAATTGTAATCGCGATCAGAAATTCTGTTGTGCAGCCCTAATGTAAGTCCACATGTCTGATATAACAGGACCCAGGATCTCTAATGCTCGCCATGACTGCATTTATTTGATCAAAGATACAGTAAAAACAGTAATATTATTATAATTAAAAACAATATTTTCTATTTGAATATATTTTAAAATGTAATTTATTCCTGTGATCAAAGCTGAATTTTCAGCATCATTACTCCAGTCTTCAGTGTCACATGATCTTCAGAAATCATTCTAATATGCTGATTTGCTGCTCAAGAAACATTTCTTATTATCATCAAATTTGAAAAAACTCTCTTTATATTTTCATGGATACATTTTCAGGATTCCTTGTTGAATATTTATAGTTCAAATGAACAGCATTTATTGGAAATAGAAATCTTTTGTGACATTATAAATGTCTTTACTGTCATTTTTGGATCAATTTGATGTGTACTTGCAGGATAAAAGTAGTAATTTCTTTCAAAAAAAATAAAATCATAATGACCCCAAACTTTTTTTTTAAGTTTGTGTATTTTGAGTGTATTAAGTAACTTTTAAAATCTAAATTGCCTGATATGAGGTGTGATCAATATCGTAAATATTATTTATGTGGTGATTTTGAAAGTGTGTTTGCCTGTTGCATGTATATATTTATATAAATATGTGTGTACACTTATCCATTATCAGTTATTTTGTATGGGCTTTTCACAGATCTTTCCATAATTAATTTACATGGGTGGCCTCACATTAGATAGTAAGAGATGTGAAATGAAGTGATCCAGCCCCAGACATTAATGCTGATGCTGTGTGTGTGTGTGTGTGTGTGTGTGTGTGTGTAGCTAATTACGTGCAAAGACTACGAGTAACACACTATAAATAGAGCTGTGTGAAGGGCTCTGGAGAGAGAGATAGACTGACAGAAAGACAGAAACCGAGGAGAGTGATAGTGTGTGTGTGTGTGTTTTTGTCTTTTCGAGTTAGTCTTGTCACACATTATTAGGTCATCTCTCAGCATTCAGCACTGCTGTGTGTGTGAGAGTTTTACAATGAGAATATTGTGATTTTTTTTAGTCCACATCATTTACACATGTTTCTCCTCTCTTTTTCTGTTTTAGGTAAGTAACTCTGGTGAAGACACATGCTGTCACTACTGATGGTAAAACACTCCTGGTGCTTCTGTTTCAACCTGTTTTAGACCAGAAATCACTGACAACACCGTGAGTTTGAAGCATTCGGTACTGTATGGAGTGATTTGAATTAATCGATTTGCTTTTCTGCTTATAAATGGAAGCAACGTTTGTTTGGTTAGAAAAGTGTTATTGTAGTTTTTAAAATGTTCTTTTATTTTGTTAATGGTGCATACATAGTTTAAACTTCGTTGTTTTTACTTTTGTTAATGTTGCAAATCTATTTTCAGCATTAGTTTACTCTCAAACATTACATTTTTCTTCTTTTTCTTAATTTTCTGCAGTAAATTCAGCTCAAACCGAGTGCATCAAAACTTTTTGTATGTAGCGTTTTTAATCTTTATTATTAATCTCTATAATAAATGTAATACATTTGAGATTTAAAAATGTGCACATTTACAGTAAAGTTTATTTTAGTGTTCATAATAGTTGCCGTTTAGTTTTCAATCTTTTGCAAATTGATATTATTTTGTAAAATGCAAAAGTTGCAGATTATTATATTATATTATATTATATTTTGTATTATTTGGAGGGTTTTTATGGGATGCAAATCACCCCCCCCCCCCTCTTTTTTCCTAAAAAATTGCTTTAATAATTATTAGTGACATAACAGGCATTGGCAGGTCAGATCTGTTTTTACACTGCAAAATATAATGCACAGGTATATTTTTGACCTGCCTTTTTACCCTTACTTTACTATAGACTATTAAGTGTTGATATTTTTGGCATCTTTTTGTGTTTTTTGGACACAAACCCCCATTAGCACCTGCTCAATAACCTGTGCCATCTCTGAAATAACTGATGAATGGTAAATAGGTTACGGTTATTAATTTCATTTCTCAGATCAATGCGGCGCAAACAGAATCAAATGCCACAGGATGGGGTTTACCTTAAGGTTACTGCTAAAATGAGACATATCGGACATTTTCAACCTCTCTGCATAAGCCGAGTTCCTGCGAGACAGATTATTGATCTTTAAACAAAGCCTTAGGCTGCCATTTCAGAAAGAGGGAGGAATATTAGCCGGAGTAGATGCCATATTTAATTTGACCATAACAAAAATACGGCCGTGATTCTGTTCAATATATCGTACTGTCGCGTCAGAAGTCAAATCCCATGTTCACGACTCCTTTTATTGGCCTAAGTTGACCCTTAATAAGAACAGAACATCATTGTAAAGTAAATGAAATGATCATAATTAATTTGATCTTTTATATTTCATCAGATGGGCATCATTATGAGCATTATATACTGTGTAATGTATATAATAAGTGTTATAGTATTGTGAATGTATATGTGCATATATAATTTTTTGTGAACATTGTACTATTATATAATAGTATGGCTTCAAAGGCCTTTTGTTTGTTTTGCTGTGAGTGCACTTAAGGAATAGATTGGGGAAAAAGATTTTTCTTCAGTTTCCCGAGAATTCATTATATGCTCATTTGCACTATTTTCAGCTTTATTAGTATTTTGTTATTGTGACAAAATTAGTCATTTCTTCAGTACTGTAGCCTAATTTTATCAGAGCCTGTTAACATTAATGATCGTATCCGTCAAGCCACCACTTGTTCCCATATTTCTCTGGCTGTCTGTTCTTTTTGCTAAAACAGTCCCTGTTTCTGTCTTTTTTGGGGATCGTTCTCATCATCAGGGCCTGCAGGATTTCATGGATTTGTGTGTGTGGGAAAGAGGCGTTTTTGAAGAAAATGGCAGGCTGCGTTTTCCCATGAATCTGACCAAACCACAGCAGCCCCACCCACACCAAGTGGTGAAGATGTTCATAAATAAACACAAGTGGGATACCCATGAAGGAATGACTGTGTTCGGCATCTTCAATCTCATAGATCTAGAATAAGCAGAAGAAACATCAATGTTCCTTTACAGTAGGTCTTGAAAAATTGGCTCTGGAAGAGAAAATGCTAGGCAAAATCTCCTTAAAGGGGTCATATAACATTGCTAAAAAGAACATTATTTTGTGTAATGCAATGTTTACGCGGTTTAAGATTAAAAAAAAACACATTATTTTCCATATACTGTACATTATTGTTGCTTCTCTATGCCCCACCTTTCTGAAACGTGTCGACTTTTTCAAAGCTCATCGTTCTGAAAAGCGTGGTGTGCTCTGATTGGCCGGCTATCTAGTGTGTTGTGATTGGTCGAATTCCTCAAGCTTGTGACGGAAATGTTACGCCCCTTAGCAGGTTCAGGAAACTTTCCTCCGTAAAATGTGCTGCACACACTCGAATATTTGGTTTGTACTGTTCTGGAACAGTGTTGTAAATAAAACGTAACCACTGATTTCTAGTTGTCCTCTTTTGGAAGGCCAAACAAAGTAGTTTAGTATACATTTGGGCGGTGTTATGCAAATCTCCCTCACAGTGATGTAGATATGTGGGGCGTATTTAAACGAGGCGTTTTAGGAAGTCGTTGCTGAGTGTTCACTTTTATAAAGAATATCTCTTTGAGTTTAAGACTTTAATCTTTGCAACTTTACAGATCTTCTGTATGCACAAACAGCTTTTAACACTCCAAAGACAAAGGAAAATATAAAATTGCATCATATGACCCCTTTAACAAAACAAACTTACAGACATACCATTAGCTTGATGGTATAGAAGCCATAAATCAATGTGATTTCAAAAGATGCTGAATTCAAAACCCACAATCCTGAAGTGAGATCAGAGAAGTTGCTGTGGTTTTACTTAAATGTATTAATTCAAACAATTAGAATACTATAGACTGTTACCAATGAAATTTTACCGACATCAACAAAATCCATCTTTATACATTGCAAACGTGGAACAGAAGCAGCATCTGACATGGCATTTATATTTATTTACACACACACAGTCTGTTCAAAGGTGGCAGACATGTATTTACACAACAATTGCATAATGTAGTTAGTCATAAACATAAAGAAAACGAATTAGAAAATTAAAACCAGGAGCTCATTATAGGGTAGTGCCGCAATATTATGACAAAAATTGTTGTTGTCTTCTTATTGTAATAATGATTATGTAATAGAATGCATCTAAAACCATTTTTATATTTGGAGAAATTGCATTTCATATTCTGGCTACACAGACAAAACAAAACAAAACATGTTTAAAAAATCTGATGCAACGTGAGCAGACCTACGGTAAATATAATGCCGCAAATGGACACTTTTCATTCATTTTCATATTTCACTTTAATCACGACAGCTGTAATGGAATTAGTTTAATTGTGCAGGGGCATAGTCTTGAATTTGTGGGGCATTTTTGTTCATTTTGGTGGCATTTTTGCCCAAAGTGCCCATTAATTTCCTTTCAAGATGTTAGCTAGTTTCCTGTCTATGTCATAATTTAAAAGTATTTTTTCTGATTGAACTTACAGTTTAAGTATAAGGCAGCAACTAAAAAGCACACAGCCTGTGTTGAACCCCATGCAAGAGTGCATCTTATATCTTTTTTCTCCATTAGTCTTATTGTGTTTATCACAGTAGTCATTTGCAGATATTTTCCTGTTAAGTGCACAGTGGGTTGTAAATGAGCAAGTAGATGCTTTTCCATTTCCTTTGCAGTAAATGATGCAGTTCTGAGATCAGCATGAATGATTGATGATGACAAAAGTGCTTCTTCAGTGCCGGTGAAACTGTAGGGGTTTTCTCCACTCCACCTGTTGTTCCACCTCTTTAATGGAACTGCATTGTGGGTTGCTGGTCAGAGCAGAGTCTTGCATATCCCATGAGTCTTGCTGTATGCTGAAATCATGAGCAGTGCTGTATTAAAATGGCCCTTTATCACTCCTCACAGTGTGTTGCCTTAGCCTTCCCCTGGCCACGGGGACTTGGGGCAAAAATGTGACTAAATTGGACAAAAATGCCCCTGCACAAACAAATTAAATCTATTATGTCTGTTGCTAACAAAGTGAATATGAATAGACAGTGTCGATTGCGGCATTAAATTAAGATCTGCTCATGTTGCCCCGTATGTAATTTTAGGCGTTTTTACAGTGTTGCGTATTTTAACCAATCACACACATATCTGTTGAGCTTAGGAATGCAATGGCCAATCAGAAGCGTTCAGATGAGTCATCGTTCAAACTCATCAGTTATGTTGAGTGCGCGGGCGTTCGCTACCTGAATTCCGGACTCTTGCGAATTCTCTCAT
>NW_015645567.1:814620-815026 GCF_001515625.1 Sinocyclocheilus rhinocerous | reverse complement strand
GATCTGCTCATGTTGCACCGTATTTCATTTTAGGCGTTTTTACAGTGTTGCGCATTTTAACCAATCACACACAATTCTGTTGAGCTTAGGAATGCAATGGCCAATCAGAAGCGTTCAGATGAGTCATCGTTCAAACTCATCAGTTTTGTTGTTCGCTGACTGAATTCCGGACTCTTGCGAATTCTCTCATAATAAACAACAAAGCGCAGATGTACCTACAATGTAAGTAAGAGATTAATTTAACAGTGTATACAGCGTCAGTGATTATAACGATAGTTTTTTTTTTTTTTTTTTAGAGTGCTTAAACTCGTGATAGATCAATGTTAGTGATAATGTCACTTTCTCTATATAATTTATTCGCTGTTTTAAAACCGTGGAAAGGAAACGTTATATAATTATCAATTTC
>NW_015645567.1:809964-814482 GCF_001515625.1 Sinocyclocheilus rhinocerous | reverse complement strand
GTTATATAATTATCCATTTCTAACGTTTTTATTAAATTGTAATAACGTTAAATACAAATTCAGTCCCATTAAACTTTTTTTTTTTTTTAGCCTACATGACACCCATGTCTGGTTCTTGCCTAAAAAGACGGGTTTATGATGTTTAATACATTTGGCTGCTTTTAGCCTTACCCTGGAGTTGGTTCACCCTCCGCCTATGTGGTCATGTGATCCCAACATGATGGGGAGCACCTTTGTGCAGTTTTATGTGATATGTCTTCACCTCATACAGTATAGGTGGACATCATTGTAACATTTGGTAATAGTCACATTTTTTTAATGTTGGTATAAGTGAATTGACACTTGCAACCAATTTTACTTCCATGAAGTCATACATTTGCAAGATTTAGCAAGAAATAAATTGAATAGAGCAAGAGCAAGGCCTTAATGTCTGATAGAATACATTAAAATAGAGCAAGACCTTAATGTATGTTTTTACTGTATATGCTACTGTTCAAAGTTTGGAGCTGATTAAGAATTTTGAATGCTTTAAAATAACTGTTTTCTATTTTAATATATGTTAAAATGTAATGTATTCCTGTGATGAAAGCTGAATTTTCAGCATCATTACTCCAGTCTTCAGTGTCACATGATCCTTCAGAAATCATTCTAAGTTTAAACCATCTTTAAATGGTCTTGTCTTGATTTCTGGCTGTGTTTCTGTGTCGTGGTCTTGGATAGTTTCCTCTAATGTCTGTTTTTGCCGTGGAGTTTTTGCAGGTGTTGGCCTGCAGGTCTGTGTGTAAATGGTTAGTCAGAGAAGGGTTTCTTTTGCTTTCCTCTTCTTCATGCAGCTGAGCACCGCTGAACCAGGTGTGTCTTTAACAGCTCTTACACTGAGAGCAAGTCTCTCTTTTTGTTACTCAAGATAATAGACTCGAGGCTCTGGACACGTGGCACACACACTACCATTTTGCTAAAATAACTCTCGTTTGTCTGTTTGAATTAGATTGTGATTTTGTCTTCAAACGCTCTCAGGTCGACAGAAGCACATGTGTGTTCTAGTTTGAGGACTTTGAGTGTGGAATTTTCCCCATGCCGGTTTCATAATCTGTGTTCAGCTGCCCGAAGGCTTTTTTTTTTTTGGGTTTTCTAAAGACGACTCTGATCATGAGTAGGCCCACACAGAATACGCACAATTACATTTTACATTTTCAACATAGATTTTATGGGAATTTTGCAGAATGGCTTAATAGTTAATGGCAAAATAATTAGTCAATATTAAATGACATTAGCACAGTGTTAATTCAGTAATATTAATGCAATATTATATTTTTTTATTGATATTTTGAATTAGCTTTTGTTTTTATATTTTTCAGGTTTCATTTTAATTTTAGTTCAAGGTTTAGTAAGTTTGTTACCGGTTTTTGTAATTTATAATTTTTTGTTAGTTTTTTTTTAATTAATTTTATTTCAGTAATTTTAGTGCTTCAGCTATTTATTATTATTTTTCTGTAAAGCTGCTTTGAAACGATATGTATTGTAAATGTGAATTGAATTATTATTTCAACTATATATTATTTCAGCTAATTTTCATTTCTAATTTATTCATTTTTTCATCTAATATTTTTATTTTATTTTATTTCAGCTTTATTTCAATGATCAAAAAGGTTTTAATTCATTTTTTTATTTCTAATTTTCATTTAGTTTTTCATCCAATATTTTTATTTTATTTTATTTCAGTTATAAAAAATGGTTTTAATAGTTTTAGTTTTAGTTAACAATAATAATCCAAACTAAACTCTATTTTCAGTTCTAATTTTAATTTGTACTTCTAATTTGTATTTAATTTTTCATCTAATATTTTTATTTTATTTAAACTTTATTCCAATTTTCAAAAATGTTTTTAATAGTTTTAGTTTTAGTTAAAGATAATAACTCTGCTTTCGCCAACTTTGTTATTATATACTAACTTTAATTCCATAATGTAACAGATTTCTGTATGGCAGTATGAATTATGAACAATAAAATAAGATGTATTATGAACGTAAAGTTAATTTTGTTTTCATGTCAACTTGAAGTAAAGCGTGCAGGCTGTGTGGAAATTTATGAATGACGGCCATTACAGCAGAAATCAGTTCTGTGATTTTTGTACATTTCTGTCCCGGGCCTATAATCGTGAGGTGAAACCCTCTGACAGCCTTGACTTGAGATCAGCAAACTGCCAATTGCATGTTTCATGCTGAGCGAGTGAGATTTGCATAGATGCTCTCACTCAGAAAGGCCACCAAAGTGCAGAGCTTCCAGCATGACGGGCTCCTGAGCAGCAGCAGAGCGATTCTGGATGTGGAGGGAAGCGTTATTTGACATCTTAATTGCTGGAAGGTCTCTCCAAAGTTCACGGCTCCAAACTGCCAGTGCTAGGTGCCAGCAGAAGTGGGCTGTCTGTCAGCGTGGCGCTGCACGCCGCATGTTAATGAGTCACAGTGAAGTGATCGGAGTGCGTAAATGTCACCCGCTGCGCTGGCACGCAGACCTGCACTGTTGACGTCAAACGGTGCAGCACGTGCCCCTGTGGCGCTTTGAGTTCCCCACACACATTAGACATGCGTGTCGTGGCCTGCGACTGCGTGCAGGAGGTCGCAGGTTCGTGTTACTAGGGTACAGTTGCTTCTGTGACAGAGTGCAAAAAGAAGACGTGATCCGATGTCATGAAATTTGAGGACTTATTTTCCGTGTACAACAACTTACAATGTACTACAGCATGAATGCCATGCAAGGTGTTGATGTAGTATTGCATAGTGCTGATTGTTAAATTACTTAATGATTTTAGAGCTGCTAAAATTTCAGACCATCTGAGATCCATATAATCTGTCCAAAAAACCTGACAGTAAAATAATTTACTTAGGTACTTGTTATATATGCACAGAGGCACAGATATCTGTGCTGTTTTTCTACATGCATTATTAATATGAGAACATAAGAATAGCTAAGCAGCAGTCGTCTATGGGCTTTTCAATGACCGATATTTAATTTCATTTAATACTTAATTTAAACAAGAAAATAAAATATTATTTTATAATAAAATATATAATTTTTATATTTATATTGAATGAAATATAAATGTATTTTTATTTATGCATAAATATTTTAAAAGTATTTTCTTTAATAATAGAAAATGAATAGTATTTACTCAAAAACACACACACACACACACACACAAATATATAATCATACTGTATATGAATAATGTGTGCGAAAATTGTTTCTACACCATTTTTTATTTTGGTAATATACAACTGTATATTACAAATACTGATTAATCAGTCTTTGAGTGCTAAATTAGTGTTTTGTGTCTTTGTTTTTGTCCTCTGAATTACTGGTGTGCTACTGTCTCTTTAAGACGTCTCTCCAGCTGTGCTTCTCAAGGTGGTCGTTTCCTCACAGTGAGGGCCTTTGATGAGAAGCTTTAATTAGAGCAGCGCTGTATATTATAGACACATTAGATGAAACACAAAACAGTCTGAAAATGACAGTCTGTAGCATGCAAGTCTCTGTCTGAGATGAAGTAAAGCCGTCTTTCAGCTCAGTCTCTTCCACTGAGACATCAATGAGTGTTCATACTGACAGTGTTACTATTAGACTGCAGTATCTAGTTTTTTCCACTACAATTGGAAGACTGCATTAAGTCACTTCACATTTGTGCTGTTTTAACTAATATGTAGTTTGTACGGTTTCACTTTTATTTCTAGATTCTGTCTGTCTGACTCCAGATGAGTCATTTACTTCAGTCAGAGGAACACGCTTTATTCACAGACATGCCTGTTTAAAAATCATATCACCGTTATTGAAAAAAATTATATCGCGATACATATTGATATTGAATTATTGTCCAGCCCTACTAGCACCCTAACTCACCAAGAACTCTTGAGGAACATCCCGTCCAGTTGGGCTTGCTTTCTGATTTCTCTTTTGACAGATGGCGTTGGACTTTGCTTGCAGTAATTCACAATGTATCTGTAATTGCTCCATCTGTTGTGAGGCCAGGTAATAAAACCATTCATCTCTACGGATCATTCATTTCCTCCTGGTGCTGAAGGCCTTTCCTCCCACATTCCTCATTCCTCTGTTATGCCAAAAGCACTGTAAATACTACAGTATATATCAGGGTTTCCCAAATGGGGTTCATGAGTTGATGAAAACTTAAGAAGTAAATAAATCAAATGTAGTATTAAAATAAACAAATGGGGTTAGAAATAAAACTGAAATAGCGATCTTATCAAGTCACAATATTTAGATAAAAGGGTTTAATTTAAATAAGTATATACAGTGTAGGGATGTAACGGTATGAAAATTTCATATCACGATTATAGTGACCAAAGTTATCACGATTATCAATATTATCACGGTTTTGTTAAATTTAGATGAAAATGTTCAAAAAGAACTGATTCACACTGAAAACATTTCAATAAGTTTTATATTTGAAAATCAACAAACAACAAATACAATTAGCAGCTATATGCACTTTTTTAGCATAAA
>NW_015645567.1:809022-809593 GCF_001515625.1 Sinocyclocheilus rhinocerous | reverse complement strand
AACAACAACAACATTGCATGCTGCTTCTGCGTCAGACTGATGCTGGCTGTACAGGATTTACCGCGAGTTTTGAAAAGCGCGATAATCAAATACGGTTTTGATGATAATTAAATTTTAAACGATAATACTAACCGTCGGGGCATTTTATCGTGAAACCGGTAATCGTTCCATCCCTAATACAGTGTAAAATATTTACAAGAAACATTTTACAAGAAAATATTTTTTTTATCTTTCTACTTCAAAATTTCACATTTGATTCAATGTGTTACTTGCTGTTTCTTTGTAATTTTTTTGTGAAGTTTACTCTAGAAGTGTAATTTTCTTAATGAAAATTGTTTCAAAGTAGGGCTGGACAATAATTCAATATCAATATGTATCGCGATATAATTTTTTTCAATAACGGTTATATGATTTTTAAACACATTTCCGATATTTCGATATACATTACCAGTGTTTCCCACACATTGATTTATTTGTGCCGTTTGACTTCGTTGAATAAACATGAGCACTGCACGTTTCAAAATCATAACACGGCGCAGGTGTTTTATATGAATGTATCTCTGAAGAGAAC
>NW_015645567.1:807808-808272 GCF_001515625.1 Sinocyclocheilus rhinocerous | reverse complement strand
AAAAGATTTCTATTTCAGATAAATAGTGTTCATATCGATATCGGAATTATATCGTATCGACCGAAATTAAGAAATATATCGTGATATCAATTTTGGCCACATCGTCCAGCCCTATTTCAAAGTAAATTTTACACCAATTTTGTGTGTGTGTGTGTGTAGTCTGTTGCGCTGTGTGTTTCAGAGTGAAGTGTGGCACTGTGTTCATTTACACATGTACAACTTATAATAGCATGTTTATAATAATAATAATAATAATTCATTACATTTATATAGCGCTTTTCTAGGCACTCAAAGCGCTTTACATTGTCAGGGGGTATCTCCTCATCCACCACCAGTGTGCAGCATCCACCTGGATGATGCGACGGCAGCCATAGTGCGCCAGAACGCCCACCACACACCAGCTTACTGGTGGAGAGGAGACAGAGTGATGAAGCCAATCAGCAGATATGGGGATGGTTAGGAGG
>NW_015645567.1:774634-807143 GCF_001515625.1 Sinocyclocheilus rhinocerous | reverse complement strand
CAAATTTGGCCAGGATGCCGAGGTCACACCTCTACTCTTTTCGAAAGACATCCTGGGATTTTTAATGACCACAGAGAGTCAGGACCTCGGTTTAACGTCTCATCCGAAGGAGTGTCTCGTGCTGCTTGCTCCATCTCTGAAAGCGCTGTGAGTTTAATGTGCGTTTGGAAACTCATTATGCACTTGGTTCACTTTATTTACATTCACATTGGCATCATTTCCAACATTTGTGTAGACAGACGTTTACAGCGTTTGACCAATATTCCATCAAAATAAAAGCTCCAGGTGTTTTCATGTTAAAAGCTAGAGGACACCGGCCCTCCAGGACCGAGTTTGGGCACCCCTGAGCTAGAGAGTTTAAACGTTTTAAATGTGAAGAATATCTAAATAAAATAATAAAATATGTAATCAAATATTTGTAGTGAATCTTAAAGTTAGTTGGTTCTTGTAAAAAATGAAGCCATGTGTGAACACTTATATTAGGGCTGTTGTTTTAGCGTGTTCATTTAATTAATTATTTATGGAAAAATAACACAATTAAAATATTTTAACGCAGTTAACGCCCCCGCCCCAGACCTGTAGGCCATCTTACATATCATGCAGTTTACTTTTGACAAACATGATGCAGAACCACAACACTGCATGATGTAGCCTATAAAAATGCAATTATATGCTCTTAAAATGTAAGATATTGGCGCAAAAAATGGCGCTGTATTTTGTCTTATATTTTTATCATATAATAAGCAATATCAAACAAGCAGTGAGAGCAGTATCACGCAAGTGCTGTTTTTGTCCCGAATAGCACGAGTGCAAATGTGATTTTAAACAACAGTTAAGTAAATAAGTTAATATTGTGTTTTATTTATAGACAGGCTACAATATTATCTGTTTTTGCTCAGTTTTGCCAACGAAAATATTACCTATTAAAGCCACAGCAGAACACACAGCAGTGATTCATTTCTAAATAAATCCACGTTTTGAACGAATCAGGTGAACCAATGATTCAATGGCTCATTCATAGAGCTGTTTACTTAATTCCTGAATGAATCAGCAATTTGAGCAAATCGAATCAAATGAATGACTCATAAAGACTGCCTACTGGCAGTTTTAGTTTCTTATTTAGAGTATCATTTCATTAAAAAAAAAAAAATAATAAAATAGAATAAAAATAAATAAGCAATTAAAATGATAGTTCACCCAAAAATACATCATTTACTCATCCTCATGTCATTTCAAACCTGTATCACTTACTTTCTTTTATGGAACATAAAAGAAAATAATGAAAAATGTTGGAAACCAGAAGAAAAAGAATGTTGGTAACCAAGCTGATTGGGTTACCAGCAGTGGTGGAAAGAGTACTGAAAAAATATACTCAAGTAAAAGTACCATTACTTTCCAAAAAATTAAGTGAGTAGTGTAAAAAGTGCTTGTCCAAAAAATATAACTTACTTTCTTTTAGGGAACATATGAGATGTTTCTCAAATTATGTTCTCTTATGTTAGGCCGTTGTAGCCTAAACATTTGTGTAATCAAATAAAGTTTGATCACGCAAGTGCTGTTTTTGTCCCGAATAGCACGAGTGCAAATGTGATTTTAAACAACAGTTAAGTAAATAAGTTAATATTGTGTTTTATTTATAGACAGGCTACAATATTATCTGTTTTTGCTCAGTTTTGCCAACGAAAATATTACCTATTAAAGCCACAGCAGAACACACAGCAGTGATTCATTTCTAAATAAATCCACGTTTTGAACGAATCAGGTGAACCAATGATTCAATGGCTCATTCATAGAGCTGTTTACTTAATTCCTGAATGAATCAGCAATTTGAGCAAATCGAATCAAATGAATGACTCATAAAGACTGCCTACTGGCAGTTTTAGTTTCTAAACATTTGTGTAATCAAATAAAGTTTGTCTTTCTAAAGCTACTTTTTGTAATATCTACTTGATATTTTTCTCATTTAACATAATAATGGCTTTAAATGATCTTCTGGGGGTATTTTCACAGCCAAATTTAATTTGTGATGAATTAATTGCCACATCATGTAATTAATTAGATTAAAAAATTTTATCGACTGACAGCCTTAATACATACAGTATATAACCTATATACATACTCACACACAATTTATTTTAGATTTAATATATAATTTTGAAACAAAACATTAAAATAAAAACAATAAAACTAAAACACTTAATAAAAAAGACTAGAGATTGTATTTGTTTACTTGAACAATGAACATGTAAATCTATCGTTATATTATTCAAAAATTAACTTTAAATCTCAGGGGTAATTATTTTACGTCTAAAGGCCCATTCACACCAAGCACGATAACGATAAAGATATAGTTCTAAAAATCGTTCTCAATATTAAAGAATAGCAGAGTCCACACCACAACTATAACGATAAAGGCACAGAGAAACGATATCATTGGAATCACTTCCAGAACGATTTTTTTTCAGTTGATGAACGATAAAAAAAAAACATTTACAGCCAATCAGAATCCATCCTGCTATAACGAGCTGTAGAATTTAAAGCGACAGACACGTGTGCGCTTAGAATAAACACGATATCGTTCGCTGGTGTGGACACTAATATCGTTACCTTTATAGTTATCGTTCTTGGTGTGAACCGACCTTAAGGGGTTCGACTGACAAAAAAAAAAGTTTGGGAACCCCTGCTATATAGATAATATGCATGGTCTCTCCATCCCTTTGTGTCACACAGGGTCTTGTATCGTCTTTGCAGAGGTTTTGGGTATCGCCTCAGATTATGTCTTACAGTCTGACATGCGTTAATGAGAAGTATGAAACCGAATGCTGTGAAAAGCATGTCAGCGGGGGTTGATGGCAGACATATAGCCTTTCCGACTGCTTTTCTAAGAGTCCTCCCACTCTTGCACAGTCAGCGCGATACATTGAATAAAGAGCTCCGTCTGCAGAGACTCAGTAAAGTTTAAAGTAATTCACGCCGGGTGGCATTCAGATGTATGTATATACTATATGTAGGTGGTCTATTCGTCATACACTTGAAGCACTATTGGGTTTGCTCAGCAGGGGTCGGGATGTGACCTTGCGCACCGCTGTAGCATATACCTGCCCCGGCTGCGCTTGACATTTCCCGTTTTAGCCACCCGGGCATCCCAGAACAGCCAGTGACAACCCCTCGCTGCACTAACACAGACGCAAACAAACACACACACTCTATTGGCCTTTCCAGCCTGTCCGACTTACATAACTCCTGACCACTGCTATTTTTAAAAGCATGCAAGATCAAGCATCTGATATTTTGTCAACAGGGAGATAAGAAGTGAATATGAGCTACAGTATACAACATTTTATGTTTAACATTTTACAGCACGTTGTCATATAAACATTTGGTAAGTAAATCAATATGTATTCAGCAAGTGATTTGTTAGACTAAAAAGAAATAAAAGAATTGATTCTTTCATTTGAGTTCATTTGACTTCAATTTCAATTTCATTAGTTTGAATCAATTTGAATTTGATTCATTAAAAAACTGATTCATTAATGTGAATCAATTTGAATTTGATTCATTAAAAACATTTGTTCGTTTGAATCAATTTGAATTTGATTCATGAAAAGATTTGGCTCATAAAAGTCATTCATTTGTGAAACAATCTAAATTAGTTGTATTATATATATTTTTTTAATGCAGCCAGCAATGGCCAATTTGCAATATTTTGGATTATATTGTATTTTTTTTTATTTCATCACATTCAATTCAAGTTGCTAACTCACTAAATAAGATATAAATAAAATTAAATCGGTTATTTTGCCTTTTGTGCCTGTGGTGAGGTAGATTCAGGAAACAATGGCTCAGAAAGGAGGTTGAAATGTGTGAAAGTGTGAGATTATAGACCACATCTTTTTGTGTTCATGAAATGTCTTGATTTTGCAAGGTGTGTTCATAAATCAGTTTCCACAAAAATATGAAGCAGCACAACTGTTTTCAACATTGATGATAATAATGAGAAACGTTTCTTGAGCAGCAAATCAGCATATCAGAATGATTTCTGAAGATCATGTGACACTGAAGACTGGAGTAATGATGCTGAAAATTCAGCTTTGATCACAGGAATAAATTACATTTTAAAATATATTCACATAGACAACAGTTATAAAAAATTTTTTAAAAAAAATCACATTATTGCTGTTTTTACTGTATTTTCGATCAAATGCATGCAGCTGTGGTGAGCATAAGAAAAATATTCTTACCAATCCCAGACTTTTGATCGGTAGTGTAGACTGGCTGAAGCGCTGTATGAGAGCTGACATCCCTCCCTTAGAGAGTCAGAGAGGAAATGTGAGTAGTTTAGCTGATGGGTGTGTGTGCTGGTGTGTAGTTGTGTTATCAGTCCATGTTCCTGCAGGCAGAGGATGGGTGATACTGAGGGCTGCAGATTGTAGACGCACTACAGCAGCAGATAGAGCCATGAGGACCTTCAGCAGGAAATATGTTATTTTTTATCTTCAGTCCTTCCACCCAAGGGGGACCGTTCTCTAGGCCCTGAGGAAGGACAGGAGAGGTGGATAGTGTCTCTTACAAGCTTTACCCGAGGTCATATGCAGTTCCTTAAAAATGCACATTTTAGCAATTCGTCAAGTATTTCCTGTGCACTTAGAAAAATATTTAGCCAAATTAGGCATGCACTGAAATAGAAATTGGACAAGTCTAATTTATTTCAGTAGATTGCTGAACTTACTCAAAAATCTTTTAAAAATGTATGTAATCTAATCTAATAATAATATATCATGTAATGTAACAATGTATGGATGCAAAGTTTCTTTTAATAAAAAAAATAAAAATAAATTATAATATAATAGTAATATTTTATATACAACATTTTGCTGGGTAATAATAATAATAATAAATGATATTATAAAGGTACAAAGTTTTTTTTTTTTCTGACTCAGTTATATATTATGTAAATAATTTGCTCCATTAAAAAAAAATGTTTTGTAGTAGTTGTAGTGTAGCTAACCACATTTTCTTAAAGCTAACTTGACTGTAGTTTAAGGGCTTTAAGCTACAGTTTTAAAGTTGCTTACCATAAGCAGGTATGAGGCCTGTGGCTCTGTTTCTGAAGATGAGTTTGTATGAGAGATGAAGGAAAGCTGCACAGCATGTTGGTAAGATGCCGGCTGCGTGGTGCTGCAGAGAGGTTGGGGTCACTGCAGCTCTCCGGCGCTTCTGTGCGGTTTGTGTGTTCACATTGATCTGAAGTGACTGTGGCCATCAGGCTCTCGCTTGACTGCAGAAAACACAAAGTGACATTTACGCCCAGCACTGAGCTACACGGAGGTTTCAATAAGTAAATACTGAGCCTCTGCTGCGTGTAAAGTAAGGCCACGCTGAGGTGAACGGAGCTTATGTAACAAATCTCAGCTGAAGTAAACGTTCATGAAAGAGATGTTGATGACTAAATCGTCTTCTAAAAGCCAACAAACAGTGGTCTTATTTTTAGTGGGGCTTTCTGAGGTGAGCATCATCATTATTATTATTATTAGAGATGCAGAAAACCAAGAATGCTCATTTTCATCCATCCAAACTTTGCCTTTCTAGTTAGCTTTCTAAACTTCTTTCATTTTAATTCTGCTTCTTTACATTCAAATTCGAATTGCAATTCTGTTTCACATTTGCTGCTTCAGTTTAGGGGTGGGCGATATGGCAAAAATATCATATCACAATTTTTTTTCCCAGGAAAATCATGATTCACGATTTTATCACAATTCTTTGTCATGTTAGTTTTACTATTTTGCAGGTTTTCTGAGCGGTACAGCCAAAAGAATTTCCCTATTTTAAAAACAAAGCCTTCAAGGTAACAAAATATAAAATAAAAAAGAATGGGTGAAGATAAAAATCTTGATTATTTTATCTTTGTTAATAAAAAATAAGAGCAAAGATACACATTACAAATACACATAATATACAAATAAAACCAACAGTGCTTTATTTTTCAGGTACAGTAGGTGTATGTAGCAGTAGCGTTCAAGAAATTGAATGAACAAATATAAAAATAAAACACTATTCACTTCACTGTATAAATTATACATTGATTCTTATTAAAGCAACTGTATTTAAGTTCTTCAGTCAAGAGCAGTGAGTGATTTTTCTTTTAGTGTTTTGTTTTATTAACATTAAAGGGACAGTTTTGTGAAAATTCTGTCATCATTTGCTCACTCTCAAGATGTTTTAAAGCGGTATGAGTTTCTATCTTCTGTTGAACATAAAAGTTATTTTGAAGAATGTGGATAACCAAACAGTTACTGGTCTTTTCTGTTCAGCGCAAGAAAGAAATTAATACAGGTTTGGGACGACATGAGAGTGAGTAAATAATGACAGAATTTTCATTTTTGGATGAACTATCCCTTTAATGACAATCGGCAGCATGTTTAGTACTATAGTCTGCTGTCGCTTTAAGACCTGCCCCCATCTAATATACAGCCATGCATCCGTTTACTTTCACTTTAGATATAACCAACTGTGTTTAGATGTAACTCTTGTGTGTTTTTGACAGTATTAGCACAATCAGACATGAAAGATAACTTAGTCCAGTAATCAGGCGCTGTTTGACGGGCGCTTTAGTGTGTGCGCGCTTCAGGTGTACATGCTCAGAAAAAGCGCATGTCAGAACAGCATGCGAATGAAATGTTTACCCGGCAAGGCTTTAAAGTACATGCAAATAATGTACTTTTGTGATTGTGAATAAGTGCAGTGTCCTGTGAGTGGAACTCCACCGCTGAGTCAACATTTGATGTGAATGTATGTGGCGTTGTACAGTATATTGAGACGGAGACACCAGAACTACAGCTGATAGAATGTGCGCTGTAGCACGATACTATGATATTTCTTCAAAAGCAGATCGTGGAGAAATTGTGATATTGCACACCCCTACTTCAGTTCAAATTAAATTCAAATTTAGGAACTGAAATGACATTTAAAAGGCATTGACTATTCAGTTATGAATGCTGCCACAATCGTATTACTATTACATCTAGACTCTATATCATTGTTATGCTGCATGCTACACCATTTGTGCTACTGACTCAAAAGAATTGAGTTTATTTTTAGCTTTTTTTGCATCTTTTATTGATAGGTACAATATAAAGAGAGCACAGAGAATCATAACTACACATTGCTCACGTGTGCACTTGATAGTGTCCAGCTTTGCGGCTGATTCAGATGTGCATGTGTGTTCAAACACGACCTGAATGAACCAAATACGATGTCAGTCACACGTGGCATTTAAAGCATTCTCTCAGCAACTATTTTGTAATTCCTAACATCTCCATCCTGTTGTGTGAAAATGACCATGTGTGATTTATGACCAGGCATTACGCTGTGTTAGGCCCTGCATAAAAGCAGATTTAGAGGTGAAATTGAATTATGTCACAGGAAATGATCTGTCAGTGGACTTTTTTCCCAGCTACTCGAAGGGGAAAATCGAACAAGAAGAAGATTTGAAGGTACTTAGTAGGGCGACATGCGTAATTTTTTAAGACGGGCAGCACTACAAAGTTGTCTGTTCACAATTTTCTCTTTGTCCTAAAATGCCTTTAGGATCATGAGTGTGCGCTAATGTTAACGACACAATCATTGAGTTTATGCTTCAACTTCAACTTCAATAAAAACAGACACAAATGAGTCAACTGTTGACATACAGTAAGCACATTGTATGGAGTTTGAATGAAAATGTTGATAACAGCTCATATCATTTGATCTTGGTAGCAATTGATGAGAAATTTTTAAGATTGCACTGAGACTTCTGACTTTCTGACAAATCTGAGCACAGTTTAAGACTTGTCAAGAATTGAAACGTCAAACCTTTTTAGCGGAAAGAAGATATTTTTCTCTCTATTTAATCTCAAATTGCAATCTATAGGGGAAATTCTAGAGATATATAAGACATCTCCTTTATGATTTTTCTTTCACATGGGGCATTTCTAATGCAAACGTGGTGTTTTGTTCTCGTACCTTATACCCTAAGCAGCCCAGGCTATGTTTGAGCATGCTTGTAGAACTACATTGTCTCACAGTATATCTTCTTAACTTTGTTGTCATATCATTGTCGTTGCTCCTGACCTTTGAGATATTATCATGAGCTTTAATTCCGCACTGCAAAAACAGGCTCTTCCAGCTGTCAGGCGTGTGCTTTATTTAGCGCGCTGTGTGTTGTCGGCCGGTCAGAGTTTCCCTTGTGGGGCCCCTTGACGCTCACACACAGACAGCGAGTCACACAGTCTCTCCCAAACACACACACACTCTGTACAGCCCAGAGCCAGCGCTGCAGCAGAGCGAGAGAGAAAAGACCCGGGAACGGCTGAGTGAGACGGAGAGAGAGAGAGAGAAAGAGAAACCCTCGGGTAAGGAAGACAAGTGATTGTCAAGAGGTTTAGCGCGTGCTGCTTTCGCTGCATTAATAGGATTCTTGCAGCACCTTGACCGCTGTCACCACCTGCCAACTCTGCCTTCATGTGATGACGGCCAGGATCAGACGGGAACACGGACAATCCTGAGGTGACACTCTGTGTGTTTTCTCTTCTCCAGCTCGCCTCGCTCCATCTCATCCCCTACGGCTACTCCACCCATTCCTTCAGCTGACACCACTGAATTAATCAGAGCTGTCCGCACTAAGAGGATCAGTAGCTTATGTGGTGCTTGACAGGAGCGGAGTGCTTAGCCTTTTTTTGGGAAAAATTTCCAGGACTTACTGAGGACTGAATCGGACCTGTCATTCATCTCTCCATGGCATCTGGGCTATCTGCACCAGAAAGGGACTGCATGCATCATTGGGTTTTGTTGGGGCACCACCGTGCATCTCCGACGTCCAAATGAAGCATTTTCCTGAAACCGTTATTAATGCCGGGACTTCACGATGAGGATGTACCACAGTGAGTTTCAAATCCCTCACAAAAGGCAGCGGAAGGACCCTCATTCTGCTCTGTGTTTGTTATTTTTACTCTACTACTACGGAACAACCCCTTAACCCTTGAGTTTTTTTTTAACATGCCATTTTCTTGCCTTAAAATTTGATTTACGCACACTGTCTACATTCATAAATGGGTGAAGTGTCTTCTCGAGACTCTTTTGTGGAATAGCACGCTAAGAAGATGTACTCTGCGTTGCTCCAAGCGGACTTCTTGTTTCGGAGATGCTTGGAGCTGGTTTCAGTTGAGGCATGTAAGTAGGGTGTATAATGGCTATCCCGAGGCCAACGTAAGAGTTATTTATTTGTGAGAGAGAGGAGCCAACACGAACCACACCTTCGTTTAAATGAAGACCGGCCGAAATTACACAGGAAGGGAGAAAAAAATGATGCACGTCAACAATTTCCCATTCCGAAGGCATTCCTGGATATGGTGAGTAGTGAAAATGGATTGCAGAAGGAAACGGGACACAATAAATGGGTCTAGTGTGTTGTTGTGTTTCATGACACTAGGGTTGGTAGGTCATGTTTACACACCAAAACATCGAGGTCCCCACATATTGGTTTGTAGATTTGTCTTAATCTTAGGGTAAATTTCAGTGGGTGTCAGCGTAGTAAGAGCAAAGGTGCTTATGATAACCCATGCATGAAGAAAATAGGGAATCAAAAGTATTCTTGCCTGGAAAGGCCCATTCACACCAAGAATGATAACAGGGTTTTTGCAAGTCTTAAAAAGTCTTTATTTGCGTTTTCACAAATTAAGGCCTTTAAAGGTCTTAAATGGGAGCAGAAAGTCTTAAATTCATAAAGTCATGGCATTAAATGTTGAATGCACTGCAAAAAATATCTTCCTCCGTATTTTTCAGCAGTTTTCCAATACAAATATCTAACCATCCATAAATCAAGATACATTTACTTGAGATGCAAATTGTACTTAATACTTAATTCAAAGTGAAAACAAATTTTAATACCCCATTAACAGATATCTGTTTTTGTGTTAAGTTGATTTTTTTGAGCCCACTGGCAGATACTTATTCCTATTGTAACCATAAACCCTTCATTTTGATCAATTTCTAGTAAAACAAGACTTCTTGTCTTTTGTCATTTTGCTTCTCAAATAAATGTATTTTGAAGAATCTTTGGGCATTTGGAGTGGAAAACAAGACAAAAATACAGAGGGAAATAAACGGTAATGATACAGAGGAATGATATCATTGCAATCACTTTCATAAAGTTTTTTTTTCCAGCTGATGAACGATAAAAACATTGACGGCTAATCAGAATCCATCCAACTTTAAAGAGCTCGAGCATTTAAAGCGGCAGATAAAACTGCAGCTCGCGCTTATAATAAACAGAATGTTATAGTTGTTATACAGTAGTTAGCCTTTAAGGTCTCCACACAGGTTACTGTTAGGCCTTTGCTGCGAAAACGTCATGTGACTGTTTATTTTCACTCTCCTCATTGGGTGTTTTCCAACCAAATGTGCGACCACAACCAGTTTTTATGACTGTAGGCCTCATGGGTTCTCCAACCAGCTTTTGAGGCTGTCAACACCCAGATACGAACAGCAGGTTATGGTGTCATCACCCTGTTGTGGAAAGCCCGAAAAACAAAAGCACCGCAATGAATCAGACGTGACAGCGGCGTGCTTTGGGTTTCATGTTTTGCTTCTCTAGGGCTCTGTGGTGTCTAATGGAATCGCTCTGACATGCTGCTTTACTATGGTGATAAATGAGGTAACAGGAACGTTAGTGTGGCACATGAACATGGATTCAGTCCAGTGGAGGTCCGTGTGTCTAGTTCATGTAGGAGTGTCATACTTTAGTTTCCTTAAGTCACAACTTAAACAGAGACGTAATAAAAGAAGCACTTCATGGACTAACACATGACAAATGACATTAAACAGACCTTTGGTGTTGGTTTAGTTCATGTACCAACAGTGCTTCCTACATATTTGGAAGGAAAACAGACACAATTTGCATTTTTCTTTGCTACAATGAAATTAAAAGAGTTGCAAAAGCACCATATGATTTCTTTCCCACCCTACAGCAAGAGAGTATTGTTCTGTGAGAAATGAAAGCATACAACTGATTCTTAGTGCATGTGTGGGTGTGTACATTTGCTCCTTTAAACAGTCAAACTTTTACCTATTTTTTTTCTCTTCCACCTACACTGTGCTGATTATTTCACAAGAGATCAATGGGATGTATCGTAAACTGTTCAGCTGGTGTTTCTGCACTCTTCTGGATTCAGAAACTACAGGGTTGAGTTCAGATCAGGAACCTGCTGCCTTTAAGGTTGGGTGCTATAGCCTTAAGACAGAGCTGTCATCTCAGTCGTCTTCCCTAAGGCAGTGCAGAACACTTCAGTGTGTATTGCCATTGATGTTCAATGTGAAAACCAAACATTTTCTGTGCAGTGCTGTATTTTCTGCAGATTAGTAATACATCAGCTGCAGTTAACGCATTTGTCAGGTCAAGACATGTCAAAACTAATTTCCCTGCTGCTAAGAGCAACAGCCATGTACATTCACAAACATGCATGTTTGCTTTGATTTTTATATTATAGAAATGGGCTAATAATGTTGTTTTAAGCAACGAGAAGTAAACATTAACGTACGTCACAAGCAGAACACGCCAAGATTATGCAAACATTTGTCCCAATTACAGAAACCGAACAAAGACAAGGTTCATTTGCTTCTATTTGCAAAACAGACAAGTCAGTTTAAACAAGTTTTCTTTGAATCACCAATAAAGGAGAGGTTGTGTGTTTAAACACGTGACTTTTTCAACAATAGTGTCTTCCTATCCCACTAACTAGCGTTGAAGTTACTCAGTATTAACTCATTAAATCATCATTGAATTGTAGTGTAAAACAGTTGTTTGTTGTTTGTTTTGTGAAACCATTTTATTTTATTTCATTTAATATTTGTTAGAAGTTAAATTATTTCTCCATAAGAGACTGGACTCCAAAATATCAAAATAATATGAAATATCATATGCATCAAGTCTGGAATGAATTTTGGTTTTGCGTTTTGTAGATGGAGGCATTTTAATGGAATTCTATGGCTGAATACTTGAGAGAACAGCAAACGTCTGCAGACAATGAAAGAATTTTAAGCATTTTATCACTACTGTGTGATTAGTCCCAAAATCACATAATCCCAGTCTCTCTTGTAAACACACACACAGCCAAATACACACATTTCATGTTTGCATTGAACTCTATTCCTCTACAATGTGGTTTCGTGCATGATGAAAAGCATTTTTTTCTCCCTCCTCAATACTTTTCCACAAAATATTGAAGAGGTTGCATGCCGTCAGATGAAGTATGGGTGCTACATTGTTAAATCAATGGACCAAAAAGGACAGAGACTGTCAGCGTACATCACCTTATTCAGTTTGGTTTCGCTTGATTGTGCTCATTTATTCTCTGTCTTCATGCATGTAAGCTTGTTTGAATAACTGTTGCACCTTCGCATGCACCTTTGTGCCATTGCTAATTGTGAAAATCAATTACTGCAAAAAGCAGTGTAGCCAAATAATGAAGGATTAACCAGCACTGAGCTTAGAGTGTGTTTAAGAGATGCTCGGCAATAGACTCACTGTTTTATGACACTTACACAGTAACTTAAGTCCAGAAACATACCTAATGCCAGTACGCAAATCCATATTGGCCAATGCATTGGATCATGTGGTCCGGTTGCATATGTGTAGCATGCATTCTTCTGTTACTGTTGCAGTGGCTGTACTCAAGAGGGCGATAAACTGATTAGCTTTCTGATTCAGAACTGTGCTGTGTTTTATTAATATGCAGCGCCACTATAACATTTGAATGCCTTCTGACTCATTTTGTACCTACTGTGTAACTGTAAATTTTCTCTGTTCATCAGTTTAGGAATCGCTCATAGAGCGACATGCCACCCATTAGTTGCATCTGCACTACTGTAGTAGTTTTATAACGCTTCGTTTCACATTGCGATATTTACTGCATGTTGTCTGCCTAAGCTCCCTGAGCGCCGTCCCTGGAGCGTGTGCCACACTAGATAACAAATAACCCGCGCACACAGATGCTGCACACCAGAGACCTCTCTCTCTGTGCCTTTAAACATCAGTGCATGCTAGAAAACAGGGATTTAAATAATGCTAATGGTGTTCTTCCATCTTATATATCATAATAAATTCATATGCATTTAGAGTTTCAATAAATGGATAGGGCAAGACACAACATGCATAACACGTCTACTTTAAGACTAGTGGAAAGAAAACATCCAAAATACACATTGCCTAAGCTCCCTGAGCGCCGTCCCTGGAGCGTGTGCCACACTAGATAACAAATAACCCGCGCACACAGATGCTGCACACCAGAGACCTCTCTCTCTGTGCCTTTAAACATCAGTGCATGCTAGAAAACAGGGATTTAAATAATGCTAATGGTGTTCTTCCATCTTATATATCATAATAAATTCATATGCATTTAGAGTTTCCATAAATGGATAGGGCAAGACACAACATGCATAAACACGTCTACTTTAAGACTAGTGGAAAGAAAACATCCAAAATACACATTTTTATTAAACTTTATCTATTTGTGTCTGTAGATTTCAAGTACAATGCATGTTTTTAATGACAAATTCAGCAGAACTTACATACACCAAACTTTGTTTTTACTCCTATTTATATTTTATAGAGGGCTTTGTTCATAAATAATTGAAAGCTGAGAAATCAAGATTTTATTTTTGACTCCTTTAAAAAAAAAAAATGTTTTTAATCTTTTTGTCAATTTTTTACAAATCTTTCTCTGCATGTGTGCTGACCACTAGACCATGCTTAAGTCTTGAATGTTTTATTCTCCGAAACAAATGACCTCATGCACGTTTACTTGACAGATCATTGCAGATGCTCTTTATAAAGGATTTTTGTTGTTGTTGTAATGTTAAGTTTGTTTTATCAGCAAAACAAGGTTCATTATATAAAAAATGGCTACTTTAACAGCATGGGCAGCAGAAAATTAGTTGACAGAGCCTGAATGACACAAATATTCAAGAACATTACATTCACTGGGAAAGTTGCATTGTTGTAGGTTAACTGTGGAATTTGAAGCAAGGTGACACATCACTGCATTGCCTCCTCTTTCCCAGCGATCCGCACCGAACAGCAGCAGCATCCCTGGGTCAGATTGAAGAGGCAGAGGCCATTATTTAATATTGCTCACACTGCAGACGTGAGGTGAATCAGCAGATCTTAGCAGCCAGCATCCATCCAGGCCGCTCCACTCGCCTGCATGCACTAGATCTCAATGCATTTCTGCGGACAGCAGCAGTCAACACTGGCAACTAAATGCTTATTTTAGCAAGGCTTTGGGAATTAAATGTATTTTTAAAGCAAATAACATTTGGCATTTAACTGTGCATCAAATATTTTTATTTGTAATATTCATCCAAAACATTTCATATTACATAATCAGGTGACATTAGACCCTGAGGATAAGACCGGTCGAGCAGACACGATGTGTCTATAAAAAGTGCTATAAAAAGACATGGCAGCATTGCTTGTGACGTCTGTAGATCTTCCCAGGCTTACCCCTGAGACAGGGCATCCCTGGGACGTCCCGTGTGTTTGCACACCCATGGCTAAGAGGAGGTCAGTGACATCACAAAGGTTGGGTTTGATGAGATTAGCATTAGTGTGATGCACTTCCAACAGCAAAACCCATTACCTCAGCCATGTGCTAATGCTACAGACATATACGCTAGCCGGTCTTCATGTCCACTGCGCTGTGAGTAATGCAAAGATTAGACTGAAACATTTAGTGCCAGAACTGTTCAAACTGACAATGCAAGTGAAGGTGACCAGAGGCTCGAGGAGTCCTCCAGAGAGATTAGCAGGGCTCTGCACAGTTCAGATGCATGTATGCATCGCCGTGTCCATCTTTATGCGTAGTTTATGAGTCCTCTTTGAAAAATTGTTCCCTTGCTTGAAGTGTGCTCGTTCAAGTCATGTATTGCCATCTGATTTCATTTTTACAGTAAGGCACAGAGTTAAATGAGTTTAGTGCTTTAAAATTCATTGCTTTCTACACAATTCTGTTCCTGTCTACCTTCTATTTAATTTAATTATATGTATATTTAATTATATTTATCTAAGAACAAGTGTAATTTATATCATTATATTTGTTAGCCTATTTATATAACTATGTACACATATAATTAAATTAAATAAAAGGGTCATTTACACACACACTTACACACAAACACACACACATAGTTATAAAAAACCTGTAAAAAAGATTACATACAGTTGTACTGTATGTGTCTTTTAAAAATTGTAGATAGGCCATTTACTTAACTGTTTCATTTTAAGTAATTTTAGAAGGGCACAAAGGGCTGACAGGGTGCTTGATCACCTGAATCATGTGCACTCTTATGCTCTTGATTAAAGTACTGTCTAACTGTAAATTTACTCCATTCATCAGTTTAGGAATCGCTCATAGAGCGACATGCCACCCATTAGTTGCATCTGCACTACTGTAGTAGTTTTATAACGCTTCGTTTCACATTGCGATATTTACTGCATGTTGTCTGCCTAAGCTCCCTGAGCGCCGTCCCTGGAGCGTGTGCCACACTAGATAACAAATAACCCGCGCACACAGATGCTGCACACCAGAGACCTCTCTCTCTGTGCCTTTAAACATCAGTGCATGCTAGAAAACAGGGATTTAAATAATGCTAATGGTGTTCTTCCATCTTATATATCATAATAAATTCATATGCATTTAGAGTTTCCATAAATGGATAGGGCAAGACACAACATGCATAAACACGTCTACTTTAAGACTAGTGGAAAGAAAACATCCAAAATACACATTTTTATTAAACTTTATCTATTTGTGTCTGTAGATTTCAAGTACAATGCATGTTTTTAATGACAAATTCAGCAGAACTTACATACACCAAACTTTGTTTTTACTCCTATTTATATTTTATAGAGGGCTTTGTTCATAAATAATTGAAAGCTGAGAAATCAAGATTTTATTTTTGACTCCTTTAAAAAAAAAAAATGTTT
The DNA here is from genome assembly GCF_001515625.1 of Sinocyclocheilus rhinocerous. Taxonomy (NCBI): domain Eukaryota; kingdom Metazoa; phylum Chordata; class Actinopteri; order Cypriniformes; family Cyprinidae; genus Sinocyclocheilus; species Sinocyclocheilus rhinocerous. Next base: position 791,125 of record NW_015645567.1, on the reverse strand, counting down.
TTAATCTTTTTGTCAATTTTTTACAAATCTTTCTCTGCATGTGTGCTGACCACTAGACCATGCTTAAGTCTTGAATGTTTTATTCTCCGAAACAAATGACCTCATGCACGTTTACTTGACAGATCATTGCAGATGCTCTTTATAAAGGATTTTTGTTGTTGTTGTAATGTTAAGTTTGTTTTATCAGCAAAACAAGGTTCATTATATAAAAAATGGCTACTTTAACAGCATGGGCAGCAGAAAATTAGTTGACAGAGCCTGAATGACACAAATATTCAAGAACATTACATTCACTGGGAAAGTTGCATTGTTGTAGGTTAACTGTGGAATTTGAAGCAAGGTGACACATCACTGCATTGCCTCCTCTTTCCCAGCGATCCGCACCGAACAGCAGCAGCATCCCTGGGTCAGATTGAAGAGGCAGAGGCCATTATTTAATATTGCTCACACTGCAGACGTGAGGTGAATCAGCAGATCTTAGCAGCCAGCATCCATCCAGGCCGCTCCACTCGCCTGCATGCACTAGATCTCAATGCATTTCTGCGGACAGCAGCAGTCAACACTGGCAACTAAATGCTTATTTTAGCAAGGCTTTGGGAATTAAATGTATTTTTAAAGCAAATAACATTTGGCATTTAACTGTGCATCAAATATTTTTATTTGTAATATTCATCCAAAACATTTCATATTACATAATCAGGTGACATTAGACCCTGAGGATAAGACCGGTCGAGCAGACACGATGCATTCTTCAGTGCTATAAAAAGACATGGCAGCATTGCTTGTGACGTCTGTAGATCTTCCCAGGCTTACCCCTGAGACAGGGCATCCCTGGGACGTCTCGTGTGTTTGCACACCCATGGCTAAGAGGAGGTCAGTGACATCACAAAGGTTGGGTTTGATGAGATTAGCATTAGTGTGATGCACTTCCAACAGCAAAACCCATTACCTCAGCCATGTGCTAATGCTACAGACATATACGCTAGCCGGTCTTCATGTCCACTGCGCTGTGAGTAATGCAAAGATTAGACTGAAACATTTAGTGCCAGAACTGTTCAAACTGACAATGCAAGTGAAGGTGACCAGCGGCTCGAGGAGTCCTCCAGAGAGATTAGCAGGGCTCTGCACAGTTCAGATGCATGTATGCATCGCCGTGTCCATCTTTATGCGTAGTTTATGAGTCCTCTTTGAAAAATTGTTCCCTTGCTTGAAGTGTGCTCGTTCAAGTCATGTATTGCCATCTGATTTCATTTTTACAGTAAGGCACAGAGTTAAATGAGTTTAGTGCTTTAAAATTCATTGCTTTCTACACAATTCTGTTCCTGTCTACCTTCTATTTAATTTAATTATATGTATATTTAATTATATTTATCTAAGAACAAGTGTAATTTATATCATTATATTTGTTAGCCTATTTATATAACTATGTACACATATAATTAAATTAAATAAAAGGGTCATTTACACACACACTTACACACAAACACACACACATAGTTATAAAAAACCTGTAAAAAAGATTACATACAGTTGTACTGTATGTGTCTTTTAAAAATTGTAGATAGGCCATTTACTTAACTGTTTCATTTTAAGTAATTTTAGAAGGGCACAAAGGGCTGACAGGGTGCTTGATCACCTGAATAATGTGCACTCTTATGCTCTTGATTAAACCCTGCGTCTGTTCACATTTTCACTCATGCTCTTTTGGCCCATAATTGCTTGTATTTCCCTTTAGCTTTGAGGATCTTGGTTCTTGATTGGTTCAGAGGTTGAGGACATTCATGCACAAGCTTTTAGGTCCTCAGGGAATTTTGCAATAGTTTCCAGCTGGGAATGTTGTTTTAAGAAACATGTTTCCAGATGTAAACAAATCACAGGAAATGTTGGTGGTAGAAGGCGTGTCGCATGGAAGTATGATTTATCATGTAGCATTTCTTTACAACACCAATAAACATATGCGTGAACTGATATGTATATCTCGAATGCAAGAGCCATATGCATTTATGTGACTTTCAATCAGCAAGTGTTCTGCATGACTGTGAGTGTTAGAAACGTGTTTACTGCACCGTTATCTGTGACGCACTTGAGGATATTTAAGGGGATGAGGTGGCTTAACCTTCTTTTGTTCTCGTTTAGTCCTCCATGCGGGCACAGGTGGTCTTCTCTCCAGAATATGTCCTCTCGCTGAGGCCTAATCTCATTTGGACTTCAAAGAATGTTTTTCTTTTAAATACCCTCCGTCTCTCTTTGTTTCATGTTTCATGTTATTTATTTTGTACCCGAAATAGCTGGAGCCTGCCGTTAAGCTCGGTTTCTCGTTGTCTGTATATGGAAAGGCGTTGAAAATACACTCTTAAAAACGAAGGCTCTTGAAGGCATCTACAGTTCCATGAAGAACATTTAAAGGAATAGTTCACCCAAAATGGAAACTTAATGAAAATGTACTCACCCTCAGGCCATCCAAGATGTAGATGAGTTTGTTTCTTCATCAGAACAGATTTGGAGAAATTTTGCATTATATAAGCTACGGTTTAAACTTAAAAACATCTTAAGTGATGGATTTGTTTCTTACAAACGTGCAGCTTTTCGCTTCATAAGAGATGAGCTGATGGACTGGAGTGGTGTGGATTACTTGTGGATTATTGTGATGTTTTTATCAGCTGTTTGAACTCTCATTCTGACGGCACCCATTCACTGCAGAGCATCCACTGGTGAGCAAGTGATGCAATGCTACATTTCTCCAAATCTGTTCTGATAAAGAAACAAACTCATCTACATCTCGGATGACCTGAGCATGAATACATTTTCAGCAAATGTAAATTTTTGAGGGAACTGTTCCTTTAACATCCATGGAACCTTTCCATTCCACAAAAGGTTCTTTATACTGGAAAAGGTTCTTGAGATTTTTTTAAATGTTCTTCACACGAAGAAAAAACGGTTCCTTTAAAGGTCCCATATTGTCAAAACTGAAATTTCCTGGCTTTTTTCATGATAACTGAGATCTAGGTTCTATGTAACGACCATATAAGGTTCAAAACAGTCAGTCCACAGTAAAATTCACACAGCCTGCATAAAGTAGCTGTGATTTTTCACGAACCGTTGTGACTTCCATAAAAAGTTGACGTCAGAAGTCACAGTCACTACACAGTCACCGCCTTCAGTCACCACCCCGAGCACCGCCCACCGTCCCACTCTCCTTTTGCCAAACCCCCAGAAATCATCGCATCCATGCCATTGCTGAGAAACAACAACACGGAAACATGTCGAAAAGGTTAACTTTAACCACGAAACCAGATCGGCCGACCTGTAACGTTACACTCTCACTCAAAGGATGGACAATCTGACAGGATTGTTACTATGAGGTGGATCACATCTAACTGTATAGTAAAGACAAACTCACCGTGTCTATCTAGTCATGATGAAGATGTATATACATTTCAATTTCAGCAGGCAACTATTTTTACAGCTACATTATTGTTCCAGCCACAATTAATCACAACAATGTATATACAATTACAAATGATTATATATAAATCGTCAGTTTGTTGTTTTACACACATGCACACAGACATTATTTCATACACGACATAATCGTGAGATGCAAGAAACAGACATATGGCAAGAAATCTGTTATGCGCCCATAACAACAAAAGACAATACTTTGTTGAACCTTTTCTGATAAGTGTACGCTGCAAACGTGAGCATTTTTGACTATCGTTTCTGTCCAGTCCGCTTGTTTTATCGCGTTTAGCCACAGCTGTCGTCGTTTTTTTTGTCTGGCAGTGGCAGCAGATATGCGATCAAATTTCTAATTTGAGGCTGTATTACGTCGATTCTGGCACCCAACATCACAACATGATGATATTTTAAGCTCCTTATGTAGCCGAACCTGCACTGGTTTGAATGGGCCGCCTCCAGTTTCCCCTTTGTTTTGCTGCCTCCAGCTAGCGCTGTGACGTCGGCTGACCCTAGTTACCTGTGGTTGGCCTGGCCGTGCGTCACTCAGAAAACAACAGGCCAATCAGAAGAGAGGCTCATGAATATTAATTAGACAGGCCAAAATCGACCTGTTCTCAGCAGAGCTCCTGAGAGAGGAGCTGTAAAAATATATTGAGATGGTTTTTGGTACTTATACCGTGAATATATATTCTTAAGGACATCAAAACCTAAAATAAAACTCCAGAAAGGTGTAAAATATGGGACCTTTAAGAACTGCTCACTGAAAGGTTCTTTGGAGAACTAAGAAGATTCTTCTGTGGCCCCCTTTTTGGAACCTTTATTTTTAAGAGTGTAAACTTGTTGGTAATGCCAACAAGGGAAACTTGTTAGCGAAACAGGGCTATTATTAACCCACTACGATCGCCATCGTAAAGGGGCCGTGATGCTAAATTCTACCTGACAAGTTCTCTGTGTTGTCCGTGAAAAAATGTGTCGTACAGCAACTTCAATGAGAAGGTTGTCGGCGCCGCACTTGCCAAGCAGGTCCTGGAGATGCAACGGCGCAGAGGGAGCAAAAGTGTCCTGTGGAGAGGATCATTAAAGCAGTGAGACAGAAGCCCAGATGCTGAAGCTGGCAGAACGGTAACTCTCTCATCCCAGGTGATCGGCCACATGGCAGTCACTAATTAAACCTGCCGTTAGAAAGAAACGTAGCCCTCTTATTACAGGGCACCACTGACACGCTTCCAGGATGAGTGGCGTCTGTCTTCACCGCATTGCTCTAATGAGTAGAGCATCTTGGGTAAATAGAAAGACAAACCAACAGCCTTTGATGGCAAATTAGGCTTAGCAGACATTTGGGAAAATGAAAGAGAATCATATTTAACCCTATAAAGCCTGCTGTATCATATTTGACAAATTTCTAAGGCTTCTAAATTATCAACAATATTTAAACTGTTGTACACAATCTGTACATGCCTTCTGTTGTCTGATTGATAGTTTATACTTTTTTTGGAAGTAAAAGGCCTTTTAGTATGACTGTAAAAACGGTGTATGTCATGCATGCACAGACTGCATGACTGTGGTTCATGTGTCTTTTTGTTGTAAAATCTGAAAACTTTTATATTATAGTATAACTTTTATATTGTTAGTAAGTAGTAATTTCACAATGAACACTTACTGGACTCAATCAACTTAGGTTTACTTTATTATCCATACGTCTTTTTTTAGAAAAATCATGTTCAAATGTAAGAATCAAATATGATCATGAGGCTTTCGAGGAACGTTTATTTGTTCATCTCTCAATCATCATTGTATTGCATTGCATTACAGAGCTTTGATCATAAAACTAATTATTTAAATATCATCTTACAAAGACATTATTGGGAAATATAGAGTGACAACTGATATTTGTGTCATTGCGTTGACATCATGCAAGTAGTCTGTTATACTGTTATAAAGATCGCATTGATTAAATGACAAGCTATCAGAATTTCATCTTACTTTTTGGCCATACAAGTATCAGCATCTGCACCAAATTGCATTTTTTTGCTCAGTTTGAGATCTGAATAAAATTAAGTTGTTTTTTCCTTCTTCAGTATGAGCTCAATATTCTCAACTATATTATACTATATGTGCAATACAAGCCCGATGTATTAAATATGACACTCAACAAACAATTTTTTCTTTTGATTAAAATTTTTTTTTTTTAAATGTTCCATTTTTTAAGAAAGAAAAAATCTAATCCTGACTCTTATTTCATATGTCAGGCTTTACAGGGTTAAAACATTTTAAAAGTGATGTCAGAACTCTGTTGCTAATTATAGCTCAGTTTCATCTAGCTAGTTAAACGTGTTTCACAGCATTCATAGTCACATTTGTCAAGCTGAACCTGCCTCGACTGTGAATCTGATCCACTGAAGGGCTTTAGGAGATCAGCTCTGGCTACGTCTCATCTTGCACCCTTGCACCTTTTTAAACAAGTTTGACCCACATATACTGCAGAGATGGGCATTTCACATTTACCTTTATTACATTTGCCAGACACTTTTATCCAAAGCAATTTAGATTGCAATTAAGGTATTTATTTGATTAGAAACTACTGTAAATAGCATTTACTATAACTTTTATATATTCTCTAAAAAGAACAATAATGTCTGCATTTGCATCTACACCGATATTTTATTATAATTCATTTACACTACCATTTAAAAGTTTGAGTTGGTTAATTTTTTTTATGGTTTCAAAAGAAGTCTTTTATGCTCACCAAGGCTGCATTTAATTGATCAAAATACAGTAAAAACTGTAATATTGTGAAATATTATAACAATTTAAAATATCTGTTTTCTATTTAAATATATTGTAAAATTTAATTTATTCCTGTGATCAAAGCTGAATTTTCAGCATCATTCCTCCAGTCTTCAGTGTCACACGATCCTTCAGAAATCATTCTAATATGCTGATTTGCTACTTTATATCTGCTTTGTAGTATTTAAATACAGCAGTAGTTGTATCGTTTGAGGGTGTTTTGGAGCTCCAACACAACAAGATGGAAAAGAATGTCATGATGGCCATGGAAGATGAAAGACTGATTAGTTTATTAAGTTAAAAGCATGTATCATGTGACTTGTGATGTCAATCGATGGTCGTCTTGTGTTACAGTATCTGCTGGTGGCCGTAATTATACCTGCTTGACCAAACCACCGTGTGGCGTCAATGAAGAGCCCATATAAATGAAGACGCCACCTTCCTTATTAGGCAGTTCAGTCGGTGAGGGAGGGACGGATCTGAGCTGAAACAGAGGCTAGTTAACTTGATCTAAGAAAAACATTCCAACGGTGCTTCCCAAACAGTCCCGGGTCAACAATCCTAAGCCTTTTGGTGCTTCCAGAGGACACACTGATCTTTCAAGATGTCCAAGTCCCAAAGACATCTGGAATTACTTTAGTTTTGTGTCTTCTGCTCTAGGGTTTTGTAACAGACCCCCACCAGCCTGTGTACGAAGAGCAGAATAACTCGTCAGTCATCAGTCAACTTACTGCTGTATTGTTCAGTGATGTCGGCTGCTCATAAATCACGGTTTCACCATCAACAGGACAAACATGGTTAAGTGAGCCATTGTTCACAAGTCTCCGTTTCACAGACGGCACTCCTCAGGTGCTCGGAGTCTTTTATCAGTCAGGAAGCTGTTGTATTGACATAACACAACTCCAGCCGCTGATTCAGTTCTCCTGCATTAATTTACTAGTTACAAGTGTAGATGGATTAACGATCCATCCATCTATCGTTCGTTCTGTCTGTCTATCGTTCTGTTTATCTATCTTATCGTTTTACCATTCTTTCTTTCTGTCTGTCTGTCTGTCGTTCTAACGTTCAAATTTAGGTTTTCTAGTTTTCTGTTTGTGGCCTCAGTTCAAATTCATGAAAAACGAGTGTAAATTTCAGTATAAAATGTTTTCTGTTTCCATCACATTGTGGCTTGTGATTACCTGAGATGGACCGAAATACCAGGTGTAAACAAGGGCCTTAAATGGAGTCCATTTTTGTTTTAGCGTCACATTTTTACATTTCTGAAGCTTGAGTCATCTTTCAATGTGAACCCAGTTCCAATGGTAAGGCCGAGGATGAAGACGGGTAGAGGAGTGCAGGGCGCTGGGACGCAGCTGGCGGAGTGGATCCGTGCAAAGCGATGGCTAAATGAGGGGTGGCAGGAGATGTGATTGTGTCGTCTCTGGGTCTCCATTGTAGACACTGAATTTGACCAATCAATAGAGGTCTCACATGGGGCCGTTGCTCCTCCAGCCCTCGTTTGTTTTCCCTCCTTTTATTTTTCCAGAAATGCTCCACCGTCTCTTGGTCAGCATCTGTGTCCCAGAGGCCAACTCCAGCTGAAGCTAACTGATTAGTGCAGTTTTTCCCAAACAAACTAATCAACTAGTCGGCCATCTTGAACCATATCTGGCTGCAACCCGAGTTGTCCAATGACACTGCAATTGTGAATCTTTCTTGTATTGTGTTATTCAGATCTCAGTTTGGCAAACATTATTAAATAGATTCGCTTTGTGGAGATCAGGTATGAGAGTATCGCCCTCTAGTGGTGTTTAAAGGAAACACAGCAACCATAGACTCTGGTAGGTTTAGCCTAGTAACACTTCATTAATCTATATTTTTTTGCATTTAATCACAGGATCATTTGTCTTTGTGTGGTATATAGCTTTACTCCTGTGATGTGATTGGTTCAGCTAACCAGTAGGGCGGGCCTGTCACATCACGATATTCATCAACTAGTATGCGGCAACAATTTAGTTTGCTTGTTTCCATGTGGTGCACAGAAACAGGACTGCACCTGTAGAGGGTTTTGTCTGCACCTCGGGGTCCATGGTTACAATGCTGATGAAAAATGCAGAGGTTACAAGCCGAAGGTTTGACTAGCTATTTACAAAGTGATATATTGCCACGCCACCTGATCTACATAATGCTGACCTCCTTTCTGTGCACATGCATGCAAACACAGCTGAATACGACCAGGTCAGATAAATAGATAAAAGATTGTGAGGCACATTTTTATTTTATTATTTAATTTTAATTTGTTTTATTTTTATACTAATTTATTTTTATTAAATTAAATGTAAATGTTTTTTTATTTTATTTATACATTTTATTTGATAAACTTCCCTGTTTATTAATAATTACATTTATTAATTTAGCAGAATTTTTTTATACAAAGCATATATTTGCACCAACTACTTTAAATTGTTTTGTTTTATTTTTATTCAGATATTATTTGTTAACTTAATTTGATTTATCTGATTATTAATAAGTTACTAATTTAGCCAATACATTTATTTAAAGTATGCATTTAACCCAACTATTATTATTATTTAAATTGTTTTAAGTTTTATTTGTTAAACTTAATTTGATTTATGTTTAAATATTTCAATAATTACGTTTACCTTTATTAATTTGGCAGACATTGTTATCCAACCATGCAATTGCAACAGCTATTATTCTACATATTTCTAAATATTGTTTAATTGCACTTACTTTATTTTTTTGTCAGATTGCACCAGGTGAACCTTCATAGAATGGTTCAAGTGCCCATAAATATATTACAGTTTTAATCCTAAATTCATATTTAACTCTGCTGTGTATTCATTGGTCATACATTCTGCCCGGTTACCCGACCAGGAACGACCCAATAGCAGCCGGTCGCTAAATGAATCATCAGTTTCAACACCACAATCCTTTTAGAGAAGATGGGATCAGTGAAGCCATATCTTCTTCCCTGAATTAATCATAGTTTTCTGTTTTGTAGAGAAATGAATAGTCAGGGGGAAGAGGCTTTATGATTCCCACAAACATCTGCTGCTCTGCTGTTTTCATCACCAGCGCTGAACACGCGGTCATAAATCAACACAATGAATTCACCCGTCCACGTACAGTACACTCACGCTTCCCTTCCGCATGGAGGACGATGCACGAGCAGACAATAGGGTTTGTAACACTGTTATTAGTTTTTCCATTAAATTGTGTATTCTAGTATCTAGAAAGCAGAGTGACCAATGAACATTAGAGAACATATGATAATGTGTTTTAATATGCAAAATTTAATCAGAATTACTTCAAAACAGAAACATGTACATACTTGAGATTGTCAAAGGATTTTGAAACTGTTAATTGGCCAGGCGCACATTAGAGATGGGTCACACTGGTCGACTAATCAACTGGTTGTCTAATAACCAGCCAGTTGATTAGTATAAATTAAATTACATTAAAATGTATTTATTTGTTTATTTGTACTAATTTGCCAGAATAGTACATTTAATCCGAATCAGAACAGAAAATCAAGCGTAGCGTTAGTTCTGGCAGGTCACGTTAGTCAGGCTCACATCAGCTGACTCTCAGCTGATCCCCATCTACCTATGGGAATATGACATATATTTAAGCATTCATATATAAGGTCCCTCAGTATTATCAGCAGTTTTCGCATTGCTCAATAGCTAATTACCCTCCTCCATCCCCAGCTCCTCCTCTGTCAGTCAGGATTCAGCCTTCTGATTCTCCTTTGAATCAGACTAATTCTAAAATGTGTACATAAAATTATTGAACTTTAACAATATCTGCAATACATTTATGTTGGTTCTGTTCTGTTTACCCTGGGGGGTTATCGCTGCTCTCCCTGCTCTCATCCATGCTAGGCTGCATGGATGCGCAGGGAGTTCTTGCCCAGAACAGAACCATACCACCAATCCAAACTGTATGCTAATTGTCAATCATCTTTGACGATAGTGGTCCTGACAGAAATGTACATTGTACACTGGTCAGCTAACTGGTTGCCTAATAGCCAACTGTTTGATTAGTAAGGACAATTAAATTAAATTACATTTTATTTTATTTTATTATTAAAATGTAGTGTATTTTTTATCTAAATATTTGCAGAAGATGTGATCAGAATTAGTTGAACATGTACATTGTACACAATATATATATACACACTAAATATATAGTATTATTTTGCTATCAGAATGGGTGATAATAATATATTTAAGTTTTTCCATCTTTTTGTGCTTTAGTTAGCAGCTAAAATTAACTAATGTACGCAGTTTGCCTGTCTATGCACATTCAGGTGACAATTTTATTGCACATCCCTTGCAGCAGATTCATCAGCTTTAAAAAGTCCAATATATATAGATAATCCCTAAATGACCAAATATGATCTAGTCCATCATCCTGGTCCATATATTGGTCTGACAATATGCAACAGTGCAGCAGTAACACCAAACAGACAATAAACAAGTGATTCAAGTCAGAATAAGTTTCATCAGATGTTGGCAGCTCCAGTGGTAAACTGGCAGGTCTCTGGATGAGAGCGTATCGCCGCTGTTCCCCACGTATGATGTTTGGCTAGAGGTTGAGCGAGGTGCTGAATATGACTATGAATGCTCAGCATCTCTGCAGCGGAGGGTGTCACATTGCCCCGTGCTGTGTTCTTAAAGCGAGGACAGGGAAAGAGATGAGCTGATGTCAAAGATGAGTTTACCCGCTTGCACCGACCTCCTGTCCCTCGAGCTGCTCGCCAAACCTCGCTGCATGTCCAGCAGCGGCTCCCCGTTTGCCACCAACAAACCCATCGACATTAAAGCCCGGAGAAGATGGTAACATTTGTTATTTGCTTTGTTGGACTCTGGCGGTGCAGCATTCGGGTTTTTATCTGTTTGCTTATGTTGGGCTGCTCTACCTTCTATGGCTGTTTGTTATGCTAGTGTATGTATTTTGTTTATTCTTAAAGCGAGACTTGTGGCGAAGCAGAGCTCAGGCGGGTAATGTGTTTATATCATCACTTAATCACATTCACCTTAAAGAGATGAATAGAGCCGTATCAGGTGAGAGACACTCGCTCGGATTCACACACTGTAGAGAAACCTACTGAGAATTATGCTATTAGTGGTATTTCCAACATGGAGTGACACTTTTACTTTTGGAAGTCAACTGATGTGACCAGAGTAATGCAAAGCAAATAAGTTACATGCAATTGTTTTTCTCAAACTGCACAAAAATATTTGATATATGTGCGTCCAATAACAAGGATGTGGATTTGACACATGGTGGAGTGATGGGTGCTGCTGTTAATCGGCTAAGGAAGGTTTAATTTGATACTTTTAATGCATTAGATGTCATGAACTAACAATGAACAATATTCTTAGTATTTATTAAATTTCCTTCATTTTAATTCAAACATGAATTAACATTCAAACTTCAAACATGGCTGAATTCGATTCGATTCAATTTATTTAAGTTCTGTTGTGCAATTAAATGTAATATTTTATATTTAAATATCAATGTTTTTATATTTTATTTAGCTTTAATTAAGAGTAATATTGACTAATAGATGCTGTAAAAATGATAATGTTAAACTTAATTTTAATTATTTAGCAGATTTTTAACATTTCAAGTGTTAAATAAATTAACATTAATAAATATATCATGAATATACATTAATAAAAACATTTTCTGGCAGGTAATGACGCCAAACAGTGCTTAATTCAGTTCAAATGGCTTAATTCAGGCTTAATTAAGCTTATGGTTTAATTCAGTTCAGATCTGCTTATTGTAATTGTGCAATGAAATTAAATATTTTATATTTGTATAGCTATATTTTATTTTTCATGTGTTTGCAATTATTTTATATATTTTATTTATTAACACTAGTTAATGCATTTGGTATCATGAACTAACAAAAAATAAATAAATGAAATAAAATAAAAAAATAATTGTTTTAAAATATATTAAAATATATTTTGTTTCTATATTATTGTTAATTTATAAAAAAATATATTGTAAAACAAAATTAACAATATTTTTTTTATAAATTAACATTAATATAGAAACAAAATATATTTTAATATATTTTAAAACAATTATTTTTATTTTATTTTATTTATTTTTTTTTTGTTAGTTCATGATACCAAATGCATTAACTAGTGTTAATAAATTATACTTTACTGGAAAGTGTTACCAAATACTATTGCTTATTCTTAAAGCTGGGGTCAGTCCAAAACTGTAAATTAAACCTTGTGCATAACTCACCCCACACTGACATGAATGATGCATCAAATCATGGTTTATTGAGGAGAGAGCTTCTGTTATTTTTAGGGCTGCTCCGATTGATAGTCTATCGATCATTATCGATCTCAATCCGATCTCAAGCTGATGACGCACCTGCTGTGAGAGGTTTATAGCATGCAGCGGCACGTCTCAATCTCGGTCCAGAGTGGGTAAAACAATTATAATGCTGAAGGTGAGGTATAATTCATATTTCTTTTTTAAATAACTTACAAAGTCATTTGAAAACTTTCTGTGGGACGTAATTTCACAAACAGCGTGAGTGAATCACCGTGTGCTCTCTCTCTTTCCCTCTTCAAATAAGCACATCGCGTCTGCACTATAAGTGAACTGCACAGTTGACACAGGAATTGTCACTTGCACAATCGAGGCAGTGTCGCATCGTCACTAAAGTTTATAATTTGCATTTCTTTTTCATTCTTGCCAGTGTTTAAATCATTCAGCACTCGCGCTGGGTTCGCATACAGTTCACCAAATCAGGCTTGTGCTGTGTGTAAGCTATTGTGCAACAATTGCCCCATTATAAAAACAAAAATGCACTGCATGATCAAACATTTAGGTGAGATAATTATATATTTTTGAAAAATGTACAAAAATAAATAAATGCCCCCCTCCACCCCTCAAATTAAAAAATCTCCCCCCACAAGAGTCACCTAAGAGGGGAATTCCCCCATTTTCAAAAATGAAATTCAGGCCCTGAATGAATGTCTGTTAAAATCCTGACTGGAGCATCACTATAAATAATTCTACATGATCAAAAGAAGACTTCAAAAAGATCAGTATCAGCAGATACGGCTTCCTGTGATCGCCAATCGGGGATCGGCCCAAAAAATCCTGATTGGAGCACCCTTAGTTATTTTTCTTAGTGACAGAACTTGGACAGGACTAGTAACCACATAGAAACATCCTTCTGTAGCTTAACTTTGTGCACAGGCAAGTGGCACTTGTTGTTTCATGGCATTGCGAATAATAAGTTTATTATTATGTTTGTTAACCATTCAGTTTTTTCCTTAAAATCAAATAAGAAGCACACTAAAGATGTTTGTTCACCTGACGCCTGGAGGAATTACATTTATGCTAACTGTTTGTGCTAAACTTTGTAAATGTCAGCCGTAATCTGATTGCTCTGTTATGTGAGGAGCAAAGCAGCTTAAGAGTGTGAGAATTTGCCCCATCAGCGTGTTTTATCACAGACCGGCTTGAGACTCGCAAGTGTTGTCTAAACACCCGTTTCTGATTTAATGAGTGACTCAGTTTGCGCAGATGATGGCCAGTTAACACAGGCACCGAACCTGCTGATGACTTGATGGGTTTAGAGAGAGCTTTGGCTCATTCTTCTCTGGCCTCAACACGGTTCAGTTTCAGATCCACACAAGCCCTTCAGGAGGAATTATACCAATGCACTTCCTCCCCCAGCGCGCTTGTTAGGGTCTTACATGAATGTGAGGTGCCCAAAACCACCGCTCGACCGCAGAGGGAGCAGGAAACTTCAATTACACACAGCCTGTGGCAAACGGAAGCGTGGTCGTGTAAAGGTAAATCGGAAAGAGGATTTCACCCACAAGCCTTTCACCGTGAGGTTGAGATCGCTCTGTGAGGTTTTTGGTTTGTAAGCATGCAAATGTGGTGCGGTCACTTTAAAGGGATAGTTCAGGCCAAAATTAAAACCAAAGCCCATAAGGCTTTGGTTATTCTTTGATATTCTTCATGAAACCTGAGAGGTTTCTGTCCGGGTTACCAAAACTTAGAAGATCTTAAAAGGTCATAAAGGTGGCATAAACTGAATCCTTATGAATCTAGTGGTTTAAAAGGTCTTGTAAAGAGATACTGTGTGATCGCTTTATATGATGAGCAGAATTAATTTAGGCTTTTATTCACCTATAAACACACATGCATAGAACAAATCACATTTGTTAAACACAGGAAGCTCATGTGCGTTGCACGCTTGAACAAACCTCATTGGTTGTCGCACTTTACACTTGCACATTTAAAATTTGTAATTAAGCTATAGTGTTTGTGCATTTATACTAGACTACTGCTTTTCATACAAATACCTAGAAACCATATAGTTATTTTTTGCCATGGTATTGAGGTGCTATATGTGTGGTTTTAACCGTGGTTATCATGATCTGAATGTACGCTACTATGGAAGGCCAATGGTTAATGTTAATAAAACTCAAACACTTAGAATAATTACATTTCACCATATAAAAATGAGGTTGTTACAATTTTAACAGATGTTACTGTTTTTGATAATGAACATAAATTTACATCTGCATCTCAAGCAACTGTCAAAGAGGAAAACATTTTATATTATTAATATCGCAGCCTGCACTGCAAACTGTGCTGAAGATTCGCATTATCAAAGGAACACAAACCTGCTTCATGATTTGACACAATATCACTCATTAGAACATGTAGAAACTAAGAAATACATTTTTCTATTAAAGGGCCCCTATTATGGGTAATGAATAGGGATGTGCGCGACGACTAATTTGACTGTCGTTTAAATGAAAGTTTTGTATCCAACTAGTCGACTAGTCTAAAAGCAAGAAACCCCCAAAAGATATTAAGAAAAAAAAAACTCTGTGCGGGTTTATTTGTATAGTGCTTTTTACGATACAAATCGTTGCAAAGCAACTTTACAGAAAATTACGTTTCTACAATATTTAAAACTTTGCAGGATGTTTTCATTCACTTAGAGCTGTGTTACACACTGCATAAAAGGTAATTTTCAAAAATTCATAATAGGGGCAATTAGGGGTGAATTAAGATGTTTATTTTGTTAAAGAAAAAATCACTGGAAAAGTGTAAAGAATTCAAAAACGTGAAGTATTTATCATGTTCTGACCATAAAGAGTAGTTTAAAACCACAGTTAATGGTCTGCTTTCTACAACTTTTTAATTAGGAGCAAAAAACTGCTTTTAAACTTGAAAGAAATAAAGATTTGACATTTATCGTGATAATGATCAATATTGACTGATATGAAAAATTTTATTGTGATAATTTTTTTGGCCATATCACTCAGCCCTAGTGCAGGGCTTTAAAGTTTTCCGGCACTGTGCCAGATCTCCGGCGTGCGGCGTTTGGCTGCGGGGAAAAAAGATAGTCGTCCTACATTTAAAAAGACTTGTTGATATCACGTTCGAGTTCATGAGTTCGTCTACCTATGTACGAGAGGAACACAGCGTCTCAACCAAACTAACATTAGCCTACTAGCCAATCAGAACAGAAGTTTTTGCTCTTATAAACACGAGACGCGCATAATAGTATCCAATTGCAGAGGCGCAGCTGATGAATAGAAAAGAAGCCTGAGTCTCGAGCACGACACATTGAAAAAGCTGCAAGGCGCAATGGTCAAAGATTTCCATATAGTGTCATATTTACATAGAAAAGCTATTAAAAAAGCAGCAGAGCTTTGTAAACAGCTCAGAGTAATCACGTCATCTCCATAAGAACAATATGATTGCCAGAATGCATTTACCTGTATTTTTGAAAATACAGTGTGAAAAGTGTGAAAAACTCTTAACGGCAATTTACCAGTAAAGACTGTATATGTAAAAGGGACTAAACTCTTCCTCTGCATATGCGGTGAGTTTTGGTTGCTTAACATTTATCTGGGAAAACTCACTTGATTTGTAACGTAAATCATTTAAACCTATGCCAACACAGGAGAATACATCAACATATTTCTAAATATGCGATTTATTGTATATGGCGATTTCAAAATAAAAGTTTCTGACTTTGCATGTGGCCAAATATTAAAATTAAATGGATTTAAACGTCGTTGAATCACATGAAACATCACCAGGCCATTGGCGCCCTCTGCAGGTATTTGTTGTAATATAGGCATATTACATTATGTATTTTATCAGTGTTGTTCAATAAAACCATGTAATTACTTGGTTTTGATATTTTATTTGAGCCAA
>NW_015645567.1:767106-774622 GCF_001515625.1 Sinocyclocheilus rhinocerous | reverse complement strand
GTGTTCGGCCGAATAAGCGAAAAGACCGAATAAATTGTACCGAACAATGATATGACGCGATCAAATAGCAACCAGCGCAGAGTGAGAGGCGCGCATTCTTTATTATGCAGCACACACGTCAGCAGTGTGGAAGTATTTAAACTGTCTGAGAAAGACGCAAAAGTCATTACAAGCACCGACAGCGAGAGACTGTTTAGGACTGCATCGCATGTCTTCATTGAGAAGAGGAAGGGGTGATTGTTGCTGGTTTACTGTATGATGATTGAAATCGCGAAATGGCCTTAAACAATTAGTAAATAAACTGCAGAACGTTATGTTTTCTAATACACGCACGCATTGCATGTATTCTGACAGCGCTGCACGAACTCGCAGCAGATCTGCTTGTTAACCAGGGTTCAAAGTCCAAAGCGCGAGGAAAATCTGCGCTGATACAGTCGTCAGTTGCTCAGTCACATTTTTATTAATTTTTACAAGTCATGTGACAATGCGATACGTACGACATATTGGTAATGAGACTCATTTATAAATCTGTTATCAACAAAAATAAGCATTGAGGTCTTCCTGCGCGTTTCCGCCAAAATAAAAGTTGAGAAAAAGCAAGAACTCTTATCAACATTCATAAATGTTAGTATTGTAATTTTACTGTTGTTCTGTAAAATAAAATAAAAAGTAAGACAATAATAATGATAACATTCATTACAACAGCTTTGTTTTAATACATTTATTATAACATTCACACATAGTGTTCAAATTAGGATCTGTAATATTTTCATAATGTTTTAAAAGAAGTCTCTTCTCAGCAAGGCTGCTTTTAATTGTAAAGTAAAATAAATAAATAAATAAATAAAAAACCTTCCCTGATTCAAGATGGCCAAAAATTATTTTACTAACTTATTAATTTTAAGTTAAATTGTGCTTTGTTGGTATAGTGTCTGCTAGAATGTTAAAAATGTTCAGTGTTAAATATTTTTAAATTGTTGTTTTGTAATTGATTTTTTTATTTTTTTTGAAAAGCAAGACAAAACAGTAAAAAGCACATTCTGGCTTTTTAATTTATGCAATGGTGAAAAAAAAAATTGGTTCTGTAGTAAACTGTCTTTGTATATTTCCTATTTTATATTAATTTCCTAGTATTTAATTTACCATTATTTCTTTTGAACAAAACAATTTCAGAAATGTCATGTTTTAGATTGTAGGTCATCTTGTACCCTGTCGAGGACAAAGCTAACCAGCAAAACTTTATATCAAAAGCATCCTAAATGTTACATGTGTTTGCACCATATTGTATTGAGTGAACTTTCTTGGTATTGCTGTTTCAAATATCCTTCCATAATCTGTAGTCTGAGCCTGTCAAGGGCTAATGGCAATGGCAGATACGTTACTAGTTAGTTTCAAGGAAAATCATTTTCAAATAATGTAATAATAATTTTTGTTTGCCAGATAACCCTGTGTATGTGTCCGCCTCCGCAACCCCCAACCCCCAAGCCCCGGAAAAAAGTTCAGGCTCAGGATTTTTTTTTTGCTTTAACCCCTGCCTAGTGTCAGTCATTGTTTAGATGTGAATAAAAGCCTAAATTAAATCTATTCATCCTATAAATTGATCGTATTTCTTCATAAGACTTGAATTAAACTGCTCGATTCATATGGATTCATTATACAATGCCTTTATGAGCCTTTTGGATCTTCTAAATCTTCTAAGTTTCCTGCCCTTTAAATGGACCCAGACTTTTGGTGCAAAGATTATCCAAGGTCTTATTGGTTTGGAACAAGTATATAATGACAGAATTGTTATTTTTAGGTGAACTGTCTCTTTAAAGAAGTGGTGGGTCATCAAGTACAGGGTTTCTGATGTCTTCGTGAGAAATTAGCGCAGTACTTTAAGGGAAAGCTGGAGGTAAGAGTAGCCCTCGCTTGGACTCCGTGTCCCCAAGTGCTAATCCGATTACCCAGGGGGCGGAGCAAGGGTTAACGGAGGCCACATGCAAACGTCTGTCACTTAGTGCGAAAGGGGAGGAGTTTGTGCAACCCAGACAGTCCAGGAAACAGTTGACAGGCTCTAGCTCAGACGTAAACCCATGGACTTGCAGAAGGATCATACGGGCGACTTCATCACCCCCAGCGAAGCCGTAACCAGAGGCATGAAACGAAAGCGCCTGCTCAAGTCCTACAGGTAGCGTACGCACTCAGAAACACTCATGACTTGCATACTGGAGGTGTCTTGATCTGCTGCCTGACAGAGTGAGATAAGCTGATTCTGGTTTGCTCAAGTGTGTTTTTCTGTGGTAAGCTGGCAGAAGTTGGGGGTGGTTTGCTGTGACGTTTGTAGTTTGCAGTGGCAGGTGAAATAAGAAGTAAATAAAGAAGGCTTTCTCTATATCTCTTTCTCAAATTCTGGACATTGCTTATAGTATTGGACTGGACTACTAGACATACAGTATTTTCCTCATCTCGGTAATTAAATGTTACACATGTAAATAAAGTAAAAGATTGTTTACATGAATATTAGTTACATAAATGTACTGACTCCAACCTGTTGTTTGCATTTATTTTATTTTACAAAGTAGATGATGGGTAAAGGAGTTGTGCATATAATAATTACTGTTTTCTGCAGCTATATAGTTCAAATTTTTGGGGTCGGTAAGGTTGTTTTTAAAAGTCTCTTATGCTCACCAAGGCTGCATTTATTTGATCAAAAATACAGTAAAAACAGTAAAAATGTGAAATATTATTATAATTTAAAAGAACTGATTTTTATTTGAATATATTTTAAAATGTAATTTATTCCTGTGATGCAAAGTTGAATTTTCAGCATCATTACTCCAGTCTTCAGTGTCACATGATCCTTCAGAAATCATTCTAATATGCTGATTTGCTGCTCAAGGAATAATTATCAATGTTGAAAACAGAAATCAAAATCTTTTGTAACATTATAAAGTGTTATTACTTTAAAGGGGTCATATGATGCTATTTTAAAGATCATTCGTTTTAGGTAGGCGTGGCTGACTCTTAACTTTGATAAAGAATATCTCTTTGGATTTGAGACTTTAGTCTTTGCAACTTTACAGATCTTCTTTATGCACCAAGAGCTTGTAACACTCCAAAGAGAAAGGAAAACTTGAAATCGCATCATATGACCCCTTTAATTTTTGATCAATTTAATGCATCATTGTTGAATAAAAGCGTTTAAAAAAATCTTAGTGACCGCAAACTTTTGAACAATAGTGTGCATTTCAGTGGCATTTGATAGTCATTTTGTGCTATTATTTCATACATTTTTTGCATTTACTATCACTGCAGATCAGTTTAGGATGTGGGAAATTGTGCGATATTCATTTTGAAAGAGGAAACTGGTTTTGGCCCATTACGTTGATAAATTGCCCTGATGCTTTTTTTTCTTCAGTTTCCTTTACAAGAAAACCTCAAGTGTTACACCAAAGAAGATATTGATGCAACAATCCTTTGCACTAACAAACAACTCACAATTAAGAAGAGCTGCTTCTCACGCTTTTACTACACAGCTAGTTCTCATAAATATTGTATTAAAATATATTACAGTTTATGGGATAAATAGCAGTTCAGTACATGTGTTTTAATGTTTTTGACTATTCTTTTATTATTTTTTATTATTATTAAATCACATGTTTTGTCAAAAGATTCCCACCACCAATGAAACAGTGCCATTTTAATATTTCTGTGTTTTCCACCAGAGGGCCTCCTTCCGTTTTTCTGCAGCTCCTCATTTGTTCAGTTCTGCTGGCACTTTACAGCATGCATACTTTCTCCTACATAGTTATACTTTAAAATACATAGTTGTATTCTAAAATCAAGCCTGAGTAAATGCATGCATGTGCTCCTGTTTGGAATGAGTTAGATGTATATTTTTTAAATGATTGTGGCATGATCAGACAGGCTTAATTCCATTATGTGCAGACCGTGTAAATATCATTGTGCGTGTACTTCTTCCACCTTGTTGCATGAATTCATTGGTTTTTATGTGAAAATGTAGCACAATTATATGTTGCGTGGTCTGACCATGATGCATGTCAAAAAGACTCAAGCCACAAGACAACCCACATGCCACTTACTGCTCAAATGATGTCGTCAGAATGTCATGAGACTTTGCTAATACTGTGCACACAATTTTCCATCTGCTATCAGAGCACAATGAGCTTGGTTATTCTAAAAACAGCTGAACAGGGTTTTTGTATGTGTGCTCCGTAACACAACTGCTGGATTGCAGGAAATGAAATATTGTTCTAATCACACTGATGTTAAACAGATTTGCCAAGAATGATCAGGAGGCAGTGAATGGAGAGATTTGATCAAGAATTTGGAATTTGAAATGCAGGTGACATTATCACATAATTAATTTACATTTAATTTGACTGGCTGTCTTTAAATGTCTATTTTGAGTTTTTTTTTTTTTTCACTTAATATGTGGTTTCAACGATGAAGATTGCAGGAATTATTCATTGAGGGTTTCTGGGTATTTGGTGAAGTTTACAATCTAATCTGAGTATGTTTATTGTGAAGTTTGGCCATTATAGATTGTGTAACATCCAAGATGTAGATGAGTTTGTTTATAGGAACAGATTTGTAGAAATGTAACTAATGGATCCTCTGCAGTGAATGGGTGCCGTCAGAATGAGAGCCCAAACAGCTGATAAAAACATCACAATATCCACAAGTAATCCACACCACTCCAGTCCATCAGTTAACATCTTGTGAAGTGAAAAGCTGCATGTTTGTAAGAAGCAAATCCACCATTAAGACGTTTTTAACTTTAAACCATTGCTTGTGACCAAAATACGAGTCCATAATCCGTAACATTGCTTTTTCCAATGAAAAAAGTCATCTGTTGTCTGTCGTCCCCGGGCCGGTCATTATGATCGACGTCACATCTCTGCTCTACTAATTACTTTAATTAGAGCGCCTGTCTGCTAGGAATCCAAGTTGCCTGTAATGATGGATGAATGTTGGGCCGCATGTTCAAAGTCAGGAGGGTTTGTGTGGATGTGTGTTTAGGGTTGAAGAGTTGAGAAGCGGATGTCACAGCCTAAATCCTCCAATGCTGCGTGCTACTTCATGGATCAGTAAGTCTTTTTATTGCATCAGATACAGTCTGCTGAGCAATATCACTCACACACACTCGCATGTAAGGAAATTCAATTGCATTCCCATATCTAAGAGTGCCAGGAAGAGCATCTCGAGTTCAGCATTGAGGAAGTTGAAGTGTGCGGTAAAGCACATCATGCAGAATACACACACGCTCTCTTAAAAATAAAGGCTGCAAATTGAGAAAAGATGTAGTTGGATGGTGGAAAGTGTGTTACATTCCAAATATGAATGCTGTTTATTCCTTTACAGCTAAATTTGAATATCGGTTCAAATTGGAATGCATATAAAGAATTGTAACATATATTAGGAAAAGAATTAGAGTGTAGTTGAAGCACAACAGCTCTGTGGAGTCCACTGAAGCTTTCAGAAACACCTCTGTATCTCCTCCTGACTCCTGTCAAGACTGTCATTCACACTCTGTCACTTTTCCATGGATAGGCTTGTTTTCTCTCACACTCTTTCTTTTTTTATACTGTGTTTTCTCTCCTCTCACATGGGCCAACCATATAAAACACCTTTGAAACCACTCAGAGCACTCTTGCGTCATGGGAATTTTCTGCAGAAACTTCTCAAATGTTTCTAAAATTCTAGAAATCAGAGCAGAGCTTCGATCATTTAGCATGGGAAGAGTTTAATAAGAAATATTTGAGCTCATAGTGAGATCTCTGCCTTTTTATATGCGATTTTTCCAATTAAATGGATGAAAAATGTTTAACTTTTTATATTGAAAGATGAGACTTTTTAAAATTATTTTAGTGTTTTTAATATAATATAGTATTTATTAATATTTTAAATTAACTTTTATTTTTATATTTTCAGTTTTCATTTTATTTTAATTTCATTTGAATTTTATTTTCCATTTTAGTTTAATGTTTAGTGATTTTATGTGCTTTTGTCATTTTTATTAGTATTTTAATATTTCTATTTAACTTTATTTTTTACTTCAGTTTTAGTTTGAGTAATTTTAGAATTTGAACTTATTTAGCAGCATTTCTAATATTTTAACTTTTTTTTTTCATCTAATATTTATATTTTATGTCTGCTTTTTCAATTACTGGAAGTTTTAGTTTTCATATTGAAAAATCTGACTTTTTATGAATTATTTTAGTATTTTGTATTTATTAATATTTTGAATTAACTTAATTGTATTTTTATATTTTCAGTATTTTAGTTTAATGTTTAGTCATTTTTTGAGCTTTTGCCATTTTAATTAGTTTTTAATATTTCTATTTAACTCTATTTTTACTTCAGTTTTAGTTTTATTAATTTTAGTATAAATTTCAGTTGCAACTTTTCTAATTTTCACCTTTTTTCCCACCTAATATTTATATTTTATTTTATTTGGGATTCATTTCGATTACTGAAAACTATTTTTAATAGTTTTAGTTAACAATAACAACACTATGATATTTTGGTCAATTTGAGCACAATCTGAAACATCTGAGAAGCAGGAGGCTTAATTAAAAGTCTCACTTTGCTTCCTATACATCTTAATTCTGTCTTGGAGAATGAATTGAGATGCTAAAGAGATCTCATTGGTGGCTTTTCTTTCCCGTGGGTCATGTTGTTCTTGTCTTGTCATGGTTAGCGCACACATGCGTGTGTGTGTGTGTGTGTGTCCTGAAGTGGGCTCTGACGCCGTCACCAGCTGCATTTCCACCCCCTCCGCTCCCTAAAGCCGCCCGCTCTGGTTCCCTTGCTGAGATACGGCACAAACACACATGCAGGACCCTGAGGGTTTATCCCCCACTAACACACACACATAAACATACACACTCCCACTGCTAGGCCACTGCAACCCAGGGAAAAAAAGTAGAGGAGAAGAGCAGGACTAGAAACGTGATACTGACCCTGGCTTACTTACCCTGCAGACAGAGAGACACAGAGACTCTCACTGCAGCCGCATAGTTTGAGCACAGAGCTGGATTATCTCAGAGAGCATGTCCATCACGGAGCAGGACGGACTTTGACAAGGTCTAGAGAAAACCGAGGGACGACAGCACACGTTTGGCCATGAGTATCGTTATGAAACCACGCTCGCGTTCCACCAGCTCTCTCAGGAACACAGAGGGAATCTGGTAAAGTTTTACTCATTCTCGCTTTCTGGCTCAATGGCATGTGTCATGCATTCGAAACCTGCTTACAATTTAATGTGAAAAGTGTAATCTCATAGTTTGATATCTGCCACAGATTTTCTTAAGATTTAATATTTATATTAAATATAGGAATATTTTGGTATGTACCCACATGGAAATTGAAGGCTGATAGTGTTTTTACTATATCCAATAATTGATATTCTTGCTTATTTTAAAGCTGTTTTAACTCAAGTCTAGATATGACAGAAAAGTCATATGACAGAAAAGAAGGTTTTGTGCTATATATATATATATATATATAT
>NW_015645567.1:751367-767094 GCF_001515625.1 Sinocyclocheilus rhinocerous | reverse complement strand
ACACACTCTCTCTCTCTCTCTCTCTCTCTCTCTCTATATATATATATATATATATATATACTGTATATGTAATCACCGCTACATCACTACTATGTTTCTATAAAATGGTTAAATGTTTAGTCAACTTGAAACCCTTCTGAGTAAAACAGGATATTTAAAAAGAAATAACGTAGATCGGGGCCCGGTTTATCTATCCGGAAGTGACTGGGTTGTAAAAAGTGGGTGTTACATACCAGAATAGAGTCAGATGTGGAAAAACAAAGGTTTGGTGACGTCAGACGAAAAGGAAGGTTGTTTAGCCGGAGCAAGTCGAAGGTTTCGTTTTTATTTGGAATAACTTGCACTAATGGATCATTCACAATATTACCAGGAACAAGAAAGTAAATTTTGAGTAATAAGAGTTAATTTTGTTGAGTACAGAAATGAATTTCTTGTGTATGTGAGTGAGTCTAGTGTGTTTGATGTCGGCATGACTGTGGCATTAGTGCGGTGTAAAAATATCTTTGCCTATAGAAAGACATGACTCTTTTCCAAGC
Organism: Sinocyclocheilus rhinocerous; assembly: GCF_001515625.1. Taxonomy (NCBI): domain Eukaryota; kingdom Metazoa; phylum Chordata; class Actinopteri; order Cypriniformes; family Cyprinidae; genus Sinocyclocheilus; species Sinocyclocheilus rhinocerous. The sequence goes on along the minus strand of NW_015645567.1, from coordinate 766,558 downwards.
GTTGACCACTGGTCTTTTGGCCTTTCATAATCCTGTCAGTTGAGAGCTTGAGTCAAATTTCAAATGTGCCATCGGAGACCGTTCACAACACAAGAGACCACAATAGCTCACGCATTCCACCACCAAAATAATCATCTCAACAGTTATTATCCTGCATTAATGATGCATACTTCCAGCTGCTCTATAAAAAGCACAATGTTTCATGTTGTGTTTAGTGACTTTTCTACTATGAGCCGTGTTGTTGCAGGACCATATTAAAGAACAGATGCCCCAACATGCTCCAGTGCACGTCTCTTTCTCCTCTCGGCTCACACCGTCAGCCTGCTCTGACCTGGAAATGTGCGGCGGGCCGCATTGCATGCGTTCAGAAAGATGCAAGTGCGTCCTGTCGCCTCATGGCATGTCACCAAAACGACTTCTCTCCCCCTTGCATGCGCCTGCGTTTGTCTCTCTGGACCCGTCTCCTGCCTGCAATCTATCCAGGGACGACCTATGCCAAAATAGGCCAAGGGCATCTTTCTCTCTCTCTCTTCCCGTGTGTCTTCGGCACCTTTATAAATAAACTCATTGTCCTCTATGTGCCTGCAGTTGACGGTCAGGCCAATTAGAGAGGGCCCTCTAGGAACCCCGGGCCCCTTGTCGTGCGTCAGCCTCTCAGAGACGGGGCCCCGGTGGACAGATACCTGCCAGTGCACCCCAAACTTAGCTGACCCGCCGTGCCTTAAAAGGGAAGAGGTGCAGCTGCTCTGTGACGTGTGACATTAAGCCTTCGGCATGACGTCTGGTGAAGCAGATCGGATGTGTCAGGTCGTCCTGCTGGATGAGTGTGTGCTGCTGCTGTATGTGTCAGACACATCTTGCCGGGTTATTCTTTCTTTATTATGTTCAAAGGGATAGTTCAGCACAAAATAATAACTGTCATCATTTACAATATTTTCCAGAAAATAAGCACCCAAGTATAAGTCGCTCTGGGTCAAAATTGCATTGTTGAGAGAGAAAAAAAAAAGTTGCATGCGGAGTTATTATAGTATTGTTTATTTAGTATTATAGCTTTTATTAAAATTTTATATTAGCTTTAATTATTATATTTTCAGTTTAACAATTAGTCATTTTATGTGCTTTCACCATTTTAATTAGTTTTTTAATAATTCTATTTAACTTATTTTTACTTTAGTTTTAGTCATTTTAGTATATAAAATTATATTTAGTGTATAAAATTAGTTTTTTATCTCTTAGTTTTTATTTTACTTCTGATTCATTAACAAAAACTATTTTTATTTTAGTTTTACATTTAATTTTTATTTATTTCCAGTTAGTAATTTTAGTGCTTCAACTTATTTCAGTTAGTTGCCAAGGCAACATTTCTAGAGTTCATTTAATTAAAAGTTTTTATCTCATATTTATTTTATTTTATTTCAGCTTTATTTAGTACCAAAATATTTTTTAATAGTTTTAGTTTTGCTTAACGATAATAACCCTGTCACATAGGTATGTAAGTCACATTTTATTATTACATTCAGAAATAATGTAAAATACTTATAAATAAAAAAAAAGGTTTAAAACATACTAAACATGTATTTTAGTTCCTCTCACTGTACAATAAATCCTTTAAATTGAATGGTATTCAGAACAGGAATGAAAAATATAAGTATAAAAAATATATAAATTATAGTGGCATTCATTATAAGCAACATTTATTATACACAGTAAGCCTAAATGAATTTATTTAACGTGAAACTGAAATGCTCTATACAAATAAACTTGGGCTCAGTTACTTTTCTCATTCAGCACAAATCCAGATGTGTGCACTTTTGTTTTGCATGCTTGACATTGATTGTATTATGTTAGTCGTTTTGGAATATAAGCACAGAAATGTGACTTAAATTCTGGGAAATATGGTACTTTCCCCCATGAAAATCAATATTCTACAAAATATCTTCTTTTGTGTTCCATGAGTAAATGATGATTTTTGGGTAAACTGTCCTTTTATGAAGAATGACCCTTCAAGTAAATGTGCCAGTCCATGCATGTTTGTGGTTAAAGTGCCTAACCAAATGTTCATTTAATATCCTTTTCCAGTTCACACAATAGTTTGACATCACAGTGAGCTTTGACGTTTAGTGCACATTCCCATGGTGACCATCCAAGTTAAATAGCCTTCAGACTGGTTTGGTTGTATTCTCACAGCGTTGCAGGTTGGTTATTAGAGAGTAGGAGGTGAAGTAATACAGTATATCCGTTCTGTCCCTCCAACTCTCCTCTGGAGGACGGATCACAATACACTACTCCGACAGTATCGGCTAAGGCTCAGGTATCTTTACGCACCCGTGTGGTCTCGCACTTATGCAGAAGTGCATTAGGATGAGAACGTGCTAATGGAACTGATGTAATACTGTGGCTTTACTCATGAATCTGAGGTCAAAACAGGCCAAATCCCACAAAAGGACAGAACACGTCCCACTGCAGGAGAAGCGAGCGGTTTTGCAGTCTCCCCAATGTCTCATTTGCTGTGCATCACTAGACATCAAGGAGTTTGCTTAGTGATGTTCACCATGCCGGTGCATTTGAGAGTCCCTGACCTCTTATTTTTGTCTTAATAAATGAGCAAATGTTTGGTGTTGCATCGCAGCACAGCAAGAGAAAGTCAGCAGACAGAAGTCACGCATGTGAAAAAGACAAAGGTTAGGGTCTTAATTCTACTTTACTGTACCGTGACATGAGGGGAAATGTGTCTAACACATACATTTATAGCAAAGACTTTCAGGACTTCACACTGAAGCATCTGGCTGCAGAACAAGGGGTCATTGATTTCTGCATCTCTCTTCTATCACCAGCTCTTCAAGGTCAGTCAGTCACTGAGTCATGCCTCTCAAGTCAGGGTTGTGCAATATTCAGAAATGAATGGAGAATGCCTTTTAATTCCAATCAAATTCTAGAGTTTGAATCAAATTTGCATCAGGCTGCAGGATTGCAACTTTCATTTCAGGAAGCAGAATTAATAAATGTAAATGCAATTCATGTAACTGTAATTTTCAACAAGAAAACCATGAGTGTGTTAGGACAAACTTTGAATCTTGACTTTTTAAAACTTAAACAATGCTTCGTTTTTGATGGATGGATGGATGGATGGATGGATGGATGAATGGATGGATGGATGGATGGATAGATAGATAGATAGATGATACATACATAGAGAGGTGCTTTAAGTGCTATACAAATTAGTTGATTTTAAGATCAGAGTCAGGTTTGTGAATTTTGCACAACTTCTCAAGTCTTGAGAACAGTGATGCAAAAGTGGCCAAAGTGTAAAACAGGAAGGAAAATAAGTTTCTTGATCACAGACCTTAAAGCAAGTCACACCACGTTCAGCTGAGATCAAGTAACTCACTCTTAAGTACAGGACGACTTCTTGCTGTTTAGCAGGTCACTTTATATCAAACCATTCATATGTGCTTCAGCAAACCTGTTTCCAGACTCTGGAGCTGTCATTGCTTCTCAGACAAGATGATGTGGCAGTCTGCAGTTGTGTTTTGCTAGCCGTGCAGCAGTCTGGATTGTGTTAGCGAGCAACACTGTAGGTGCATTTAGATCTTCACCGAGCTGACTGCTCTCATCCTTTTTAGGAGAGGAATTTAAGCTTGTTCCCCACAAAAAAAAAAGTTGCATGCGGAGTTATTATAGTATTGTTTATTTAGTATTATAGCTTTTATTAAAATTTTATATTAGCTTTAATTATTATATTTTCAGTTTAACAATTAGTCATTTTATGTGCTTTCACCATTTTAATTAGTTTTTTAATAATTCTATTTAACTTATTTTTACTTTAGTTTTAGTCATTTTAGTATATAAAATTATATTTAGTGTATAAAATTAGTTTTTTATCTCTTAGTTTTTATTTTACTTCTGATTCATTAACAAAAACTATTTTTATTTTAGTTTTACATTTAATTTTTATTTATTTCCAGTTAGTAATTTTAGTGCTTCAACTTATTTCAGTTAGTTGCCAAGGCAACATTTCTAGAGTTCATTTAATTAAAAGTTTTTATCTCATATTTATTTTATTTTATTTCAGCTTTATTTAGTACCAAAATATTTTTTAATAGTTTTAGTTTTGCTTAACGATAATAACCCTGTCACATAGGTATGTAAGTCACATTTTATTATTACATTCAGAAATAATGTAAAATACTTATAAATAAAAAAAAAGGTTTAAAACATACTAAACATGTATTTTAGTTCCTCTCACTGTACAATAAATCCTTTAAATTGAATGGTATTCAGAACAGGAATGAAAAATATAAGTATAAAAAATATATAAATTATAGTGGCATTCATTATAAGCAACATTTATTATACACAGTAAGCCTAAATGAATTTATTTAACGTGAAACTGAAATGCTCTATACAAATAAACTTGGGCTCAGTTACTTTTCTCATTCAGCACAAATCCAGATGTGTGCACTTTTGTTTTGCATGCTTGACATTGATTGTATTATGTTAGTCGTTTTGGAATATAAGCACAGAAATGTGACTTAAATTCTGGGAAATATGGTACTTTCCCCCATGAAAATCAATATTCTACAAAATATCTTCTTTTGTGTTCCATGAGTAAATGATGATTTTTGGGTAAACTGTCCTTTTATGAAGAATGACCCTTCAAGTAAATGTGCCAGTCCATGCATGTTTGTGGTTAAAGTGCCTAACCAAATGTTCATTTAATATCCTTTTCCAGTTCACACAATAGTTTGACATCACAGTGAGCTTTGACGTTTAGTGCACATTCCCATGGTGACCATCCAAGTTAAATAGCCTTCAGACTGGTTTGGTTGTATTCTCACAGCGTTGCAGGTTGGTTATTAGAGAGTAGGAGGTGAAGTAATACAGTATATCCGTTCTGTCCCTCCAACTCTCCTCTGGAGGACGGATCACAATACACTACTCCGACAGTATCGGCTAAGGCTCAGGTATCTTTACGCACCCGTGTGGTCTCGCACTTATGCAGAAGTGCATTAGGATGAGAACGTGCTAATGGAACTGATGTAATACTGTGGCTTTACTCATGAATCTGAGGTCAAAACAGGCCAAATCCCACAAAAGGACAGAACACGTCCCACTGCAGGAGAAGCGAGCGGTTTTGCAGTCTCCCCAATGTCTCATTTGCTGTGCATCACTAGACATCAAGGAGTTTGCTTAGTGATGTTCACCATGCCGGTGCATTTGAGAGTCCCTGACCTCTTATTTTTGTCTTAATAAATGAGCAAATGTTTGGTGTTGCATCGCAGCACAGCAAGAGAAAGTCAGCAGACAGAAGTCACGCATGTGAAAAAGACAAAGGTTAGGGTCTTAATTCTACTTTACTGTACCGTGACATGAGGGGAAATGTGTCTAACACATACATTTATAGCAAAGACTTTCAGGACTTCACACTGAAGCATCTGGCTGCAGAACAAGGGGTCATTGATTTCTGCATCTCTCTTCTATCACCAGCTCTTCAAGGTCAGTCAGTCACTGAGTCATGCCTCTCAAGTCAGGGTTGTGCAATATTCAGAAATGAATGGAGAATGCCTTTTAATTCCAATCAAATTCTAGAGTTTGAATCAAATTTGCATCAGGCTGCAGGATTGCAACTTTCATTTCAGGAAGCAGAATTAATAAATGTAAAATTCATTCATGTAACTGTAATTTTCAACAAGAAAACCATGAGTGTGTTAGGACAAACTTTGAATCTTGACTTTTTAAAACTTAAACAATGCTTCGTTTTTGATGGATGGATGGATGGATGGATGGATGGATGAATGGATGGATGGATGGATGGATAGATAGATAGATAGATGATACATACATAGAGAGGTGCTTTAAGTGCTATACAAATTAGTTGATTTTAAGATCAGAGTCAGGTTTGTGAATTTTGCACAACTTCTCAAGTCTTGAGAACAGTGATGCAAAAGTGGCCAAAGTGTAAAACAGGAAGGAAAATAAGTTTCTTGATCACAGACCTTAAAGCAAGTCACACCACGTTCAGCTGAGATCAAGTAACTCACTCTTAAGTACAGGACGACTTCTTGCTGTTTAGCAGGTCACTTTATATCAAACCATTCATATGTGCTTCAGCAAACCTGTTTCCAGACTCTGGAGCTGTCATTGCTTCTCAGACAAGATGATGTGGCAGTCTGCAGTTGTGTTTTGCTAGCCGTGCAGCAGTCTGGATTGTGTTAGCGAGCAACACTGTAGGTGCATTTAGATCTTCACCGAGCTGACTGCTCTCATCCTTTTTAGGAGAGGAATTTAAGCTTGTTCCCCACAATTACAGATAGTCATTTATCATTGTATCTCTTCCTCTGACCTCTGCTCATCATTTTCCGCTGGAAAGGCCTCGTGCTTCTTGGGATTTGAAATCGGTGGTGTATGTGCACGAATACACGTCTGTCTCAGTGATGCAAACAGACCTGCTCTTTTGTTCGAGGTCGAGAGCGGCAGCATTCCAGACCCACGTGTTGTCGCTGCTTCACCCATTCAGGCTTTTTAGGAAACTGCTGCTCATCTTTAAAACGGTCAGAGAGACGTGTGGAGTGAGTCACTGGGGATTTGTTGTGGTTTCAGATGGGGATGCTCGCGGGGAAACTCGGTCACCTGATGAATCACCACCAGTGACGTCATGAGTACCTCACAGCGGCGATTAGCCGTCAAATAGCCTCTTAACACAATGGATGGGATTACAACAGCTAAAGCCAGTGACAGTGTCCACCTGTGCGGTAGACATCACTGAGAGGGAAACCCCTGTGCTAGCACAGGTCATTATGATAAGCAGCTGTGTTCACCAGCATGCTCTCTCTGGTCCACCTTCATGTGTGCTCAGGGCTGTGAGGTGATGAGCGGCATCTCCTGCAGGCCGTTTACAAGGTTTCGCTCACATTTGCAATGTAAATGTATTTAGGAGCACATGTGCGAATAAAACGACTTAAATGCAGTTTTGCAATGTAATGGAATTTAAGGTTGAAATGCAATGGAATTTAAGGTTGAAATATCTTAAACGGTATAACAAATGTCTTAATAATCATTTTAAGAAATCTTACACTTGGATGGACAAAACAGGATTCTTTATACATGTTATTTTTAAACTTCAAAAGGCTATGATTTCATTAAATAAATATGAGAGCTGCATGTTTCAAAGTAGAAACACGCCGCTGTTGCGCATTCTACAGACTCGGAGTTTCAGAACAGGTCACAATCAATGAATATTGCGCATTTATGCCAAACGATTGCTTATGATTTACTGTTGGTAAATTATGAGTGTTTACTTTATGGTGTTTTTATTGTAATATGTTGTAGATGGTTGTAAGAAAGTATCTTTTGTGTCACATCATCTTTGTGAATTTCAATAGACATTTCAAAATAAGAGTCCTGCTTGGGCTTGTTTCTAATTAAAAGTCCTACATTAAAGGGGTCATATGATGCGATTTCATTTTTTCCTTTCTCTTGATAATATAGCTAATTTAATGCTATAATAAACACAAATGTGACCCTGGACCACAAAATGTATTATATTTGTATATTTGTACAATACATTGTATGGGTCAAAATTATACATTTTTCTTTTATGCCAAAAATCTTTAGGATATTAAGTAAAGATCATGGTCCATCAAGATATTTTGTAAATTTCCTACCGTAAATATATCAAAACTTAATTTTTGATTCGTAATATGCATTGCTAAGAACTTCATTTGGACAACTTTAAAGGCGATTTTCTCAATTGCCTTCTTCTGATTTTTTGCACCCTCAGATTCCAGATTTTAAAATAGTTGTATCTCGGCCAAATATTGTCCTATCCTAACAAACCATACATCAATGTGGAAAGCTTATTTATTTATGTATATTAATCTCAATTTCAAAAAATTGACCCTTCTGACTGGTTTTGTGGTCCAGGGTCACATATGTATGTACAGTATATAATTAAGTACAGTTTGAAGCAGAAATTATTAAAAACTTTTAAATATTTAAATGTTTGAGCAGAAATATGTAAAAACATTTAAAGTGTACTTTTCGTATTCTAATAAATTAAATAACTTTTGTAACACATTATATGATCCATTTTTATTGCACCCAACTTGGGTGCACATGTGCTTCTTGGGAAAATGCAGGCAGCAAACCCTGATTTTGGGGAAGAGCACTGTAATTTTTGACTAAACTTACTGTGTTAACGCTAACATTTCGTTATTGGTTTCATAACGCCAGTATCTCTCTTTCTTTGTAGCTTTGACGTGGACAATGGCACGTCGTCAGGACGGAGTCCCCTGGATCCCATGACGAGTCCGGGTTCGGGCCTGATCCTTCAGGCCAACTTTGTGCACAGCCAGCGGAGGGAATCCTTCCTCTACCGCTCCGACAGCGACTATGACCTGTCGCCGAAGTCGATGTCCCGAAACTCCTCCATCACCAGTGACATGTGAGTACTGGAACCGTTTAAAACCATGTGCCATTTTCCCATAACCCTTTACTTTATTTTGGGTCAGTCAAGTTTTATTTAGATTTTTTTGGACTGACTTTTGTTTCACAGAGCAAAAGCACACTAAAATGAGACGTCATGCTTGTATTGTGATTCAGCGTAATTTCATTTGTTCATGCAGATATCTTACAGTTTTCTTTTCTAGTAACCAAAAAGAGTTCAAGAATACTTTCTGTGATCTGATTTGATATAATGTCTTAAAACAGATAGAACTACAGGTTGAAAAGGACCAGTTAGCCCACATATATGTTCTGCTGTCTCATCCATTGATGGTTCACTGTTGTTTGAGTGTGTGTGTGTGTGTTTGTGTCTCTATATGTAGTACATGTACATGTGTGTGGTCATCAGTGGTATGTTGTTTGCCCCCAGGTCACACGTCTCTAACATCAGTCTCTCTCTCTCTGTCTACATCATTTCTCTTTCTCACACACATTGAAGAGAGTAAGAGACTTTACAAACCTTTATTACATACGTACATTTAAAAAAAAAAAGAAGGAATTAATACTTTTATTTACTAATGATGACTTATATTGATCAAAAGTGACAGTTAAAGACATTTATAATGTTACAACTTTTTTTTAAACACATTTCAAATAAATGTTGCTCTTTTGAACTTTCATGAAGTTTCATTAAAAGAATCATAAATAAAATATCATGGTATCATGGTTTACACAAAAATATTAGGTATTAACCGTTTTCAACATTGATAATAATCAGAAATGTTTCTTGAGCAGCAAATCAGCATATCAGAATGATCTCTGAAGGATCATGCGACACTGAAGACTGGAGTAATGATGCTGAAAATTCAGCTTTGATCACAGCAATAAATTACATTTGAGAATTCACATAGAAAACAGTTATTTAAAATTATAATATTTCACAATATTACTGTTTTACTGTATTTTTGATCACATAAATGCAGCTTTGGTGAGTATAAAAGACTTCTTTAAAAACATTAAAAATTGTACTGACCCCCAACTATTGAACGGTAGTGTGAATATGGCATTAAAGGAGTATTTCAGGTGCAAACTCACCCTCATATCATTCCAAATGCGTGACTGTGATGTATAAAGCCACAGTTTTACAGTGTTTTTTCTTCTTCTGAGAGCTTGGTGGCCACAGTACACTTTATTCATCGAGTTTGGATTGACATGAAGGTGATCTTTGAGTGAACTATTCCTTTAATACGACATGGAAAAAAGCCAAAGTAGGTCAGTGAAGAACCTGAGAGAGACTCAAATGACTCTTTAGCGGTTCGCTGACCGTGTCTCTTTAGAGACACAGTCTTTCAAAACAGCCACTTCTCAAACCACAAAGGCAGAGGAACCAACGTGTGTGATGCGCTCTGTATGTATGTGTGTGTGTGTGTGTGTGTTCTGACAAACTTTGTCCTTATCGATAGGAATAACCACCTGCCGAGACCGGGCCTGGTCTCTCGGAGATCTGAGCCGGTTATTAGTGGAAAGTAAGTTCTGGTTCTAGCTCGCCTGTCCTAAAGGCAGCTCCTGGCCTTGCTCTTCCTCAAGGAATGCTCTTGCTTGTCTAATCTGCATCACCTTGCTTCACCTGTAGACGCGAGCATCACAGTCTCACATGCATTTTGAGAACCCTCACCTACACCCTCACCATTTAATGCGCAGAATGACGACCAAATCAACTTGCGATGGGACAACAAAAAGTAGTTATCAGGTTGATTTGATTGGTTGACAATTCTGGGCATTAAAACCTCTGTGTGTCGTAAGAGTGTAGGGGTATGTGATGAGAGATACCGCATGGAGAAGACAGAGTCCGGATGACATGCCGCTTGTGGCTCGGACGTGTGTGTGAGTGCGTGTTTGTCAGTCTCCATCTTTGCCATGATCCTGCATTGCATGTGACACTGATACTGGTAGTACAGAGCTGCACATGAGACTATTATTATTATTATTTCCTCCAGTCACCGTGAATGCATTCACTCTATTGTGTCGCATAATTTAATGTTCCTCAGCAGATTGATCTAATAAGCAATAAAATGCTTGACATTTAAGAGAAGATGGATGCTTTGTAAAGTCTTACGTCAAATGTTGAAATTGATGAATTAGATTTTGGGCTGCATTCGTCACATTCAAACAATAGGGGGAGCCAACAGTACTCCAAAATGATCATTTTTATTTTATAATTATTTGTATTCATTATTATAAACATTTTTATTAATACTTCTCAGTATTCAACAGAATATATTTATAATCAACATTTCTCTCACTTCTTTTTTTATATATATAAATGTATAAAATATACAATTAATATTTTTTATTTTATTTACATTTTTATTAATGCTTTTTAGTATTCAACGATGTATTTATAATTTCTCTCACTTTTTATAATGTATAAAATATATATTTTCTGTTTTTATTTTATAATTATTATTATTAATTATTATAAACATTTTTATTAATGCTTCAGCAATACTTCAGTAAATCCCCTTACGAGTTTATGCATGCTACTTCTCTTTTGGGATGACCTTTGCATTTGAAGCACACTCGACAGCTTAAATTGCTGCTTCACATACGTTTTGGAACAGAACGTGAGAATACAACCGCATAGAGGTGTAATTCTTGAATTATATCAGTTCAGATGCATGATAAAACAAGCACATGAACAGCAGAACGATCAAACAGCCCAGATCGTATGGCTAAAGCAAATGCAACGGTGGTGAATGATATCACAGGAAATTGTCAGATCAGTGCACTTCCTCTCTCTGGCCTGATCTTTGCAAGCTCAGAGCATTTCTCTATGTAACCCTGCACTGGCTCATGCATTATGTAGAGTCCCGAGGGATGGCGGACGCACGCTTTCGTTTCATTCCGCCAGAGAATCCATTCTCAACCCGGAATGGCAGGAAATATCATGTCGGTTTCTGATATTACCCTCTACAACTGCTCTTGGAGTTTTAGAAGTTCATTGGTCTTTGGAATAGCTGTATTGCACGTAATGTACTGTAATGATTACTGCTGGAAAGTCTGATTCATTTTTGTTCAGTCACTTGTTCTCAATTCAATTAACAGGTTCCAAGTCACCATCACTTATTTTTGATAGTCAAACACATTTGGTTTTAGGGGTGGAACGGTTTGCGGAAAAAAATCGAACCGTACTGTTCTCCACACACGGTTCGGCACGCACTAGGACCGCGGTTCAACTTCAATCTGACGACGCATTTGTAACATTTTCTTTATTTTTATTTGACAGTATAGTTTTTGCCTAAACATAGCACAAACCGTGACTCTAAAACCGTGATACAAACCGAACCGTGAGTAAGTTGAACCGTTCCACCCCTATTTGGTTTTGTTCAAAAGAATAACTCATTTTCAATTTGAGGCCTGAAACATACACGTCTACATGTTTTCTAGGTATGCAAGCCTGATTTCACGAGTCATTTCGTTCCAAAATGTCATAAAACAACTCATAGCAACTCAAGTACGCTTTGCATTCTCTGTGCTGCCACAAGAGGCGCTAAAGTGAGCATTAACATGAACTTGATCTTACATCTATGGTCAGTTTTCTCTTTCAGTTCAACTACTGTCATGATGGAACAACTGTTTGAAATTGATCTTACTAAGAAAGCTAGTAAAGCTTGTTAAACCGTTTTTGTAGTAGCTGCCTGAATAATAACACATCTGATTTAATGGCACATTGCAAGAAAGCTTTTTTTAATGAATTTATTTACACATGCACGACCAAAATAAAAAATGCGCTGGGTAAAAATGCGCATATACTTGCCGGCAACCTGTCAAAATAAAAGCTTGCTGATTTTAGGTTTGAAAATGTTGAAAATTCATATTAAATAAATAAATAATTAAATATTAGCTTTGTATTTTTTTAAGTGTACTATAAGATAATTTTATTTATTTATTTATTTTTTCATTTTGAAATATAATAGTATTAGCAAACTTTAATTATTTTGTTTATTATTTTATTTTAAAAAAGTGCACTATTATTATTATTATTATTTTTTTTTTATAGTTATATTTAATGGGTCACACTATGTGCAGTGTAAGTACCAAACCAAATCTCCAGGTGCTCTCATGAGAACCAGACCGAAAAACTTGTGTGCACCCCTGATTATAGTTTTTATTAATGTTTTGAATTAGTTTTTATTTTATATTTTGTGTTATCTTCTTTTTAGTTACATTTTTGGTAATTTTGTGTGTATGTTATTTATTTTAACAATTATTAATTAATTAAATAATTAAACTTATAAAATTTTTATGTATTTATTAATTATTATTATTTTTAAAAAATGTTTTACTGATCTTACTGTGTTCTTGCCATGAAGATGCTGATGTCAGAAAACAAACATATAACACAACACAACAAATAAATAAATCATACAGTGCTTTGGCCAAACATAAGACTGTTTTGGCCTAATATCACTGTTTAAAGAGCGTCTTTTTTGCTGGTATTTTCAAAGAGCTCACTTTAAGACGAGCCGGTGCCATCTGTGTTTTCCGCTGAACTTTCGGCTTTGATAAGCTCCCTGCTGCCTCTCCATTTAGCTCTTCTGAAAGACCTGACCGTCTCAGCATACTGAGCAGAGAGCTGATAAACGACAGTTAGTTCTCCTCTCTCTGCAACGCTGTCAGCATCAGAAACACACACAGATGTGGGGTTCATCTGGAGTTCACACACATGATCTGGACACTTTCATCTTCAGAGTAGCGTGCAGGATAGCGCTCACATTCCCACCCAGTTAAAACTGCACTAAAAAGTCTTTAAATGAGCTGGTTGTTGGCTGTGAAATGGCAGCAGGTTGGTGCACTTGTCGAAGCCGTGGCCTTGTGCTATGTTTAGTGTGCATGCATACTGCAGCAGTTGGACGGGAGCACGTGATACGCTACGCATGGCTGCCGGTGACCTTTTCCTCCCGGACGGCGTGTGGAAATGTAGCACTGAGGGAAGCCGCCATGCATACATGCACACACATGGACGTACAGACACACTCTTTAATACTAAACCGCAGGAGCGTCAGCGACACCCACATGCTGAAACGGACTCGGCCCACGTGTGACATCGGACGGTTCTTCAGCCAGCCGGATGACAGGCGGTGAGGGTACATGGTGTTTCGTGCTGTTCTGGAGGTCTTGCTCTTTGCTCAAAAACCCAGACGTGACTTTGAACTCCTCCCAACAAATTCAGCACACTCGCACCCCTGCTTACTCGACCGCATACTTACTACCTCCCTGCTGCCGCGACTAACTGCACTTACTTGCACGGCTGCCGCCACTAGCTGCTCACTAACTGTATTTCCAGCGTGCAAATGAGCCTGAATGATGTGAAGGCAGAACGGTTAGAGGTCAGGATATCCTATTAAAGGGGCATTCACACTGACAGAGATTTACTACTCAGGATTCATGGTTCCTACGGTCATGAAAAACTTGGAATTATGTGGGAATTAGAAAGTCATGGAAATTAGTTATACTCAGCATTAAAAAGTTTATTGGTTAGAAATTGTGCTTTGTTTTAAAAGTGTAGCTGCTGTAAAATGTTTTTTTTCTGTTTTATTTATTTATTTATTTATTTTCTCCCTTTACATCTGTAAATTCATGAAAAACGTCTTTATTTTTATTGGTCAGATACAGTTGGTTACTGAAGTCTCACATGTATGCCACTAATGATCATTGTTATTTAAATATTACTGAGATACTATTATAGTTTCAATTCATATTTTGAATTAGTTTTTTTTTTTCTGTTTTGGTAATTTTTTGTGTGTTTTTGTTATTGTTTTATAATTATGATTATTATTTATTTTAATGTCTACAGTATAGAATTTTTATGAATTTATTTTATTCTTGATTTCATTTATATTTTTTCGGGCTTTTCAAATGTGGAAGTGTGATACAAAATATGTTATTTTAACCATATTTTAACCATATAATATCTCATTATAACAGAAAAAGATATAGTTTGTATTGCATAATATATCATGATTATGAGAAAATGTATAGTTTTATCGACATCTCATTATTACGAGAAAATATATTCTTGAAATGACATATCTCATTACAATATAATTGAGTGGAAAAAATAATATATATGTGGCAGCAATGTGCCACCGTGCATTTCAGATTTTAGTACAATAAGTTAAATGAAAAAGACAAATGTTGCCTTGGCAACTAGTTGAATTTTGTATTTTTCTAATTTTGTGCTCTTTTTTTCAAGTAATGTTTATACGAAAAGTCATGAGAAAAACTTACCTTGCTATAGTGATTTAATCACTGTCAGTGTGAACATCAGTTTATATTTATTTATTATTTAAAAATGCACTATACTTTAATTTACAGCCTTTAACAGATAGGAAAGTGGATAGACAGAGGAAAGTGACTGAAACCTGTATCCCAAGAGCATCTCAGCTCTAACACGTCGCAAGCTTGTGCACGTCCCGTGTCACAGGTCTGACAGTTTAAAGACACAATATGTACGATTTTTTTTGTTAAAATATCCAAAAACCACTAGAACAGTGTTATATATTTTACTGACTTGTGTACTTACATTATCCCAAATGTTTCGAAGAATGTTTAAATCCAGATAAACAAGCAATTGACACGGACCGTGTCCATAGTGTCATTGTGTCGCCTGCCAATGACGTCATAACCCCTCGATTTCCAGTTTTGTTTTGTAGAAAACATGGAAAAACCAAAGACGCTTTAATATG
>NW_015645567.1:742799-751293 GCF_001515625.1 Sinocyclocheilus rhinocerous | reverse complement strand
CGGCCTCGTTTCGCTTCGACGGCTTTCAGCCTCACCCTGCTTCATTCTACTACTTTAATAAATCATTAGCTCATCCATGAACATGATTTCTGCCTGAGTCCCGTCGGATTGCATCGGCTGTGGGGATGAAGACCACAACTCCCATGATTCCACACTCAGTCACAGCCGTCATCAAACTACGCCTTTGTTTCTTTGTTTATTTCGAATATGCGCCCTCTAGCGGTGAAAAATTACATATTGTGCCTTTAAGGACGAATTTACAAGGTTGCTGAATAAAATTAAAAAGTTTTTTTGTTTGCATCATATTCCTCATTTCACACCACATTTCCCCTTCAAATCAGGACAGTCAGGATAATGAGCAAAGGAGAGACAGGTAAAAGAAAAAAACTGGCTGTAAGTAAGACAAGATAATTCATAATGTTTTTCAGGTGGGATCAGGCTGCTGCCTACCTAGTGAACACTCAGTATCAGGTTATTTAAGTACACAGTCAGCAGCGTTTTTGGGCATTGTAGGTACAACATGACCCAGACCGGGCTTTTGATGGCCAAAAATGCCATCTAGACAAGCAGCTAACTAGCTAAATATCCTAGTACTTGATGGAAATGTTTAAAACTCATGCAGTTGATTTTCTATCATTTTGTCTTTTATCTTTTTGTTCTTGACTTCTTTGAAGCCTTTGAAGTTTTTCTTCTTCTTTATCTTCACTATTGTTGCATAATGAAAGTTTCTTGAATTTTAAATACTATTCCGAGCATTTTTCAGTGGAAATGACACTTTTCAAGTGACTTTTGGTGTGAAATCTTCTTGTACACAATTAGACATGAGCAGCATGTGTGATGCTAACTGAATGTTATGACATAAAGTCTAATGGTGAGATCTGAATGAATGGAGGTGGTCCACACACTGGTAGTGAACATTCACTAGCATACAGAGAGAGTGTGTCTGAACCCCGAACATTATCAGGAAGGCTATTCCAGAGTTTGGGAGCCAAATGCGAAAAAGCTCTACCTCCTTTAGTGGACTTTGCTATCCTAGGTACTACCAAAAGTCCAGAGTTTTGCACTTTTACATTGAAAGCATTAATGCAAGCGTGTCCCTGCCTTGTTGTCTCTTGTCACACAGACAAACCATATCTCACTCCTCCTGAAGGACCAAACGCAAGAAAACCATGCCGTTGTTATCTGTGAATCTTTTTGAGAAAAATCTGCACTTTTATTAATGATATGGTTTGTTTGTTATGACAAATGCATGCAACATTATAAACATGCGTATCACGCGTTAAGATAGTCATCATTTTCTTTGGCATTGTAGCTGAGGTGTGTATGTCACACTGCTGATTTTCTGACATTGTCCGTTCTCTTGCAGTCATGGAGATGACCTCATCGTTACACCGTTTGCACAGGTCAGTGACACAGGAAGCAGTTCAGGGTGAATTCTCTCATCCAGGCCATTAAAGTCAACATGAAACTCTTTTGCAACCAATTTTACTGCCATAATATGACGTATCACACAGTTCAACAGGATATAAAGTGAGAAACATTGTAGGGAAAGACTTTTATCCATAATGAACTGACTGATGTTAAACGTTTTTGTTTTTGGATAAACATGCAGAAGTGAATTGTGCACAAAAAGTATGTCATCTTGACTTTACACCATATTTAATCATACAAAGAATGCATTTTTATAGTTTTCAACATCGTATTTCAGCTTCATGTGTGATTAAAGCCTCAGAATTTGAAGGACGTTTCACAAATACTCAGTTTGTCCTTAATATTCTGTTAAGGTTAAATGTCAAATACATGTTACTGACCTCAGGTGTTTTGCTCTTCTCTTGAAGGTGCTGGCTAGTTTGAGGACGGTACGGAATAACTTTGCAGCGTTAACCAACCTCCAGCAAGATCGTGCATCTAACAAGTGAGTGCAGTTACGTCAATGGACCATTGTTGATGTGCAAAAGGAGCAGAAGAGGAAAATCACCTGATACTTTGACTGCAAGAATCAAATGTATTAATATCTATAATTTTCACAGGCGATCCCCCATGTATAATCAGCCTCCTCTCACAAAGGCCTCCTTCACAGGTGAGATGGTTTCCCTTTGGTTTTTATATTATTTCAGGAATTTAATAGTAATTAACTTAGATTTTAAACCTCTTCACTCTCTTCTGCTCTCCATTTACTCCAATTATTTATGGAGATCTCAGTAGTGTTTGTTCTTTCCTGTTGGTTGTGAAGGATTTGGTACTTTACTGCTGTCATAGCAGCCTCTAGGGAGCGACAAAACACCTTTCATTCATGCAGTAACTTCCTTTTTTTTTCAGCAAGGCTGCTCAATTTTGCAACGCTAGCGTTTAACTTAATACACATTTCTGCATTACTGTAGAAAAGAGATGCACTACATGGCCAAAAGTTTGTGGACATCCAGTGGAAAGCCTTCCTAGAAGGTTGCAAGCTGTTATTAAAGTCCAATAGTTTTGAAATTACATGCTTTAGATGGTTTCCCATTGGTTTTGATGTTATTTCAGTAATTTAATAATAATAAACAGATTTTAAACCTCTAAACTGAATTAATATCAGTCTAAACGGTGTTATTTACCTCAGTGGTCTCGTGCTTTACATGTGCTTTTCAATTCAATTGATGTGCAGTATTAACATTGAACATTTATATTAAAAATATCTGACTTTTGATTGCAGACTTTGGCAGATCTGAGCTCAGTTTGAGATCTGAAA
This sequence comes from Sinocyclocheilus rhinocerous, assembly GCF_001515625.1. Lineage (NCBI taxonomy): Eukaryota > Metazoa > Chordata > Actinopteri > Cypriniformes > Cyprinidae > Sinocyclocheilus > Sinocyclocheilus rhinocerous. Next base: position 748,565 of record NW_015645567.1, on the reverse strand, counting down.
CACTAGAGGAGACGCATGAGATTACTGGGGTGTTTTTCTCAGGAGAAACATCTGAGAAGGAGATCAACACCACATTAAATACCAGTCATTTTGACGTTAGATGCTTATAAAGCACTAATAGGTCTGGTCTTTGGGCGTATGCATTTTTTTTTTAATAAATCTGCAAAAATGTCAACAATTCTGTGTTTTTCTGTAAATATAGGGTGCTGTGTGTACATTAATGAGGAAAAAAAATTAACTTACATGATTTTAGCAAATGGCTGCAATATAACAAAGAGTGAAAAATTTAAGGGGGTCTGAATACTTTCCGTACCCACTGTAGATGCATGAGGAACATGTCTTCCAAAAGAAGTAAACATGGCCTGCTTTGACATTCGTGAATCTTTCACCCCATTCGAATTGTGCAAAGCTGTTATTAATAGATGTGGCGCAGCTGGCAGCCCACCATTCTGACATGATACTCGCAAACGCACGCCATCTCGCTTTCATGCTCGGCCAGAGACTTGCTTCCAGTTCGGGAAAGCACGTGTTGGTGTCTTGCTGGAACTCGCAAGATGAGTCCGTCAATCAAGATGCTCCCCATCACTTGTCCATCACGCAAATGTCTGATATGGAAACCGTCATAAATGCACACAACACTTCCCCAGTTTAGTGCACGTGCTAACTGTGTATTCAGGCCATTTGAAAAATCAAAGTTGCACTTTCCTCAGTGGCACCTGCCGATATGGACTGATTCGGTCCATTATCGGCTCCTTCTATATTTAGCAGCTGCTTAAAACACAGAGGTCCCGCCCCTTGCTTTCTAAAGATCTGACAGCGGTTGCCTGGCAACCTGACGGTGGATGGCATAAGCATCTCAAAAAGACGGAGTCTCACGAGAATTACCTGGTTTTCCACAGGGGCGCCTCTCCGAACGTGGGGTCTAGGTGATCTCGGGCTGCTTTTCTACAGGTGTTTGCGTCAGCCTGAGGCTTCTGTTTCCCACGGCTGCTTTCTCGCTATTACTGGAGAGGTCTTTTGTATTTCAAGACTGCCGATCCACTGAGGGGTGCTTGAGTGAAATTTGATGAACTATATGGGTCAGTCGTTTACTTTAGAGAAATGCCACCACTGAGATGTGGTTTTTATTGATTTGAATTCAGCATAATTTAGCAGCAAAACAGGTGAAACATCAGGTTTGGACATTCTGGAAATAGTAAAATGGGTTTACCAGGTGTTTTTTGTATCATATTTTCAGAAAGAAAAAGTCTAAAATGTCCAAGTCATGTTTCACTACAAAAGCAAACCGTTTAATTGGAGCCTATTTTATGACCATAATTTGCAAGCTTGCTTATTTGTTTGTTTATTTGCCTTCAATTTAAATAAATATTAAAATACTACATAATACTACTAATACTATTTAAATACTATAGAATATCAATAAATTGTATAATAATTTGTATTAGATTTAACATTATTGTCATTGTTATTATATATATACACACATATGGGTCGGTAAGATTTTAATTATTAATGCTTTTGAAAGTCAAGTGCTCACTAAGGCTGCATTTTTTGATCAAAAATACAGTATAGGCAGTAATATTGTGAAAAATTATAAATATTATTACAATTTAAAATAACTATTTTCTGTTTAAATATATTTTAAAATATAATTTATTCCTGTAATCAAAGCTGAATTTTCAGCATCATTACTCCAGTCTTCATTGTCACATGATCTTCAGAAATCATTCTGATATGCTGATTTACTGCTCAAGAAACATTTCTGATTATTATCATATAATTGAAAACAGTTGTGCTGCTTCATATTTTTGTGGAAACCGTGATGCAATTTTTTTCAGGAATATTTGAAAGAACAGAAATAGATTTGAATGTAAATTTATTTGAAATAGAAATCTTTTGTAACATTATAGAAGTCTTACTGTCACGTTTGATCAATTTAATGCATCTTTGCAGAATAAAATAATTAATGTATACATAGCACCTCAAGGTTGGTTTCGGATCAAATTCAAACAGTTTTGATTGTTTTAAAATAGGCTTTTATGCTCTAAAATATTTTGATTTTGAGTTGAAAAATTACACGGATATTTCTTGACCAAGGGAAGCACCAAAATCTTTTTACTCTCTGAATTGCTTTATTTTAAAATGGCAGCTTTTATTTAGTGTCTAGCCTGCAGTCAGAGAGTGTGTTTGCTCGGTCTCTGGCGTTCCTCTCTTGTGGACTCCACTCCAGAGTTTGGCTGCAGTCCTGTCCTGCTCTCAGTCACAGCAGCTTCTGAGGGGCCGGCCTCTGGTGTCGCACTGAACACAAGAAGAATGCCATTGACGTCAGAGGAGATGTTGTCAGCAAGGACAGTGGACCCCTGCTCTTGAATTCTCCTCAAAGTGATTGGACAGCCGTTTGAGGAGAGGGCTAAAGAAATGGGGGAGTTGGGGCAGAGAGGATGCCACACATGATGTGATCATTTCCCCCATTTTTCCACCCTTTTCCCTTCTTAAACCTTTCATCTATGCTTTTTCTCTTTCTTTGTGGGGCTAGTGGGTCACCAAGCTGTTTTTTCCTCCCTGACCCTTGAATTATGATAGACAAAGCTGCTGCTGACCCGAGTGTGTTGCATGCTCTGAGTCAGAGCTGAGCTGAGTGTGCACAGCGCTGACACACGCAAAGCTGCATGCCAAATTTTCTCAGTATAGTACTCTAAAGGTTGCTCCGTAACAATAGCACCAAGATCCTGTGACCTGTGAAGTGCGTGTTGTGATTGTGTCACGCTTGTTTTGATGAATGCTCTTGTTGTAACTTTAGCTCTCCTCTGTGTAACTCAATACACACGAGTAGAATTGCAACATTTTGTCAGCACAGTTTGAGTTATTGTTTATCGGCTGTGCAGTATGAACATATGCACATCTTGTGACGCAGGTTAAGGATTTAAATGCACTAGTCATAACTGCACAGCCCCGACATAATCCAGGATTATGAAAAAATGAAATCTGGCCCTGAACGGATCACATTGGTCCCATAACAAGGATTAATTTTCAGTGGTTATCTGCGTAGATTGACTGTCACGTAATCTTCGAGCATCACAGTGATTGAATCTGCGCAAATCAGCTAAAGTAAACAACCTCCCAGGAGCATTCTGGGACATGAAAGAGCAGTTTCTGTCATGAGTAAAGCCACCTCTCCCATCTTCCCCCATTCTGAAGCTAGTGGGACTCCTGTGGATGTGGTTGTTTGCTGCTGTTGTTTGTTTAAGGCTGTTTGTTTAGGGCTGCTTATACTTTAGATATGTACTTGCACACTTACACTATCTACTATTTTTTACTACTTTTAATTTTATTATTTTTAGTTTTGAAATCACATTCTTCATAAGTGAATTTAGGCATCTAAATGTCATAATTTACCATAGAAAATATGTAAACACAATAAAAAAGAATAATTGTTTAATACTTTTGAAACATTAATTAAAAAAGAGCTTATTTGGAAAATAAAATAAAAAATTTATAATAATATTATCTAATAATATTATTTTATCTATATCAGCCTAATAAGACTTTATAATGCATCTCAAAATTTTTAGTTTTACATTTTTATTAGTGATTTTGGTTCAGGCCAGTTAGCCCATATATAGTATCAGTATTAATTGTTTATTATTTTATATATATAGTTTTTTATTGATTTATTGGCCCATATTTGTCCATTTTGTGATTTATATATATATATAGACATAACTGCAGCTACACATTTGTAACAGAGATCTGGCCCATTTGCTGACAACAGTGAGTCTGCAGGGATGCTCGGCTCCTGCTCCAGCGCTCTGGTCCAGATCTTGCGCCTCTCGCTGCGTCGTGCTCTCCAGCTCTGTAGGTTTGTGGTTTCACAGGAAGCCGCTCATGTTTGTGTAAAGCAATGCCTCCTATGTCATGTCTGTGTAGCTGTGGTGCTGCGCGGCTCTCTCACTGTGTTGCTTGTGCATGCTCTTCTTTTACGACTCTGTTGCCCGAGCTCTCCAGGAACACTGGGCAAAGCCCGTCGCTTCATATAGGGGTCTGGATCTCTGTCTAGGGGGGATTTAAAGCCGGTAGGAGGTGCTGAGGGGGGACCCTTTGCGTTTTTTTCTCTTTTGTTGTGAGACAAAGCGTCAGCTATAAGACATCCTCTGAAGTTCATGGACCTGTGGAGGAGACTGATTCTAAAACGGCATACGGACATGGGATTGTTCAGGCAACCCGCTGGGAATCAGTAGAAGCGGATTAAAAAGGGAATCTCTGTGCTTGTATGTGTGTGTCTGTTTTGTTTTCTAGGAGCATGGGGCTCCGGTGCGCTCTACACCAAGAGCCCTGCACGGCTGGACTGAAAGCGGTGTGACTCGGTTTTATTGCGTCGACCGGCTCTGGAGTTTTTAGAGGGCAAGGAGCAGCTCGTTGTTGATCTTTTAGCCCTGATCTTTTCAGCACAGCATGAAGAGTCACCCATGTGTCCGCCCTGGGCATCCCAGCATGGCTGTGTACGACGTGGACGATGTCCGGGAAGCCTTGGCTAGCCCGGTCAAACGGCTCAAAACTGACCATCCCCTTCCCTGTCTCCCTCCAGAGGAGGCCTACCAGAAACTGGCCACCGAGACCCTGGAGGAGCTGGACTGGTGCCTGGACCAGCTGGAGACCCTGCAGACCCGACACTCCGTCAGCGAGATGGCCTCCAACAAGGTGAGTCACTGTTCAACTTCCCACCTAACACATGGTATTTTCCACTCGCGTCCCTCTCGGGAGCTTACGTCGCACCTAAGAATGAAGGGCTTCCCCTTGACTTAATGTCATTACCGCCGCTGCCCAGGGGAGCTCAGGTAATTGGTGTGATTTGGCAGGGCTGTTGGCTCGCAGACGGGAGACGTTATCAGGTAGCGTAGAGCCAAGATGGCTGCCCCAGGGGGTGCAGTTTCAGGGAGATACACATACGAGTCATGTACGTGCAGGATTGTGAGTCAGGGTTGTCCATCACGCATCCTGCTTCGGCACGGCCGACGACGTCCGACGGCTCGATGCGCTATCAAAACACCAAATGCTTGTTGCCCCACTGTGTGAGTATAATCAACTGTGTCCTTTACGCTGGTGTCTGTTTATGCATGCATGCATGTGTGCATGTCTAGCCCATGCTGGAAGACCTTAAGTCAGATTGAAGCGTCGTTGTCGTTGAAATCGTGGGTCTATTCTTGTGGCAGGGAGGTCAGATTGCTGGGGATCATGTTTAGTATTGCTGATGACTGCACAGGCATCTTTTAATGTGGCATGCCGCTGTGCCCAAGACTGCAGTCTCCAGCAAAGCTTCCCTTTAATTCCTTTTTGTGGAGGGGGTTAGGGAAATACGGGATAGAGGTCTTGTTTTGGTTTATGTGTTTGGTGCGGGTCTAAGAGGAGGGGAGGTGCCGGTATTACTGAAGGTCATGAATCATTTTTCACATTGGAACTGGGTGATATAATGTTTGTTGTCATGTAAATTTTGTGGATTTTGGTACTTTGAATTATTGTTCCACAAACTGGATATTTACATTTTTAAAGAAAAGATGAGTGGTGTTTGCATGTGCAAAACTCATGTTATGATGGCAGGGAGTTGTGAACGGTTGCCAGGGTGTTGCTGTGTGATTGCTAGACTGTTCTAGGTGGTTTCTGGGGATTTCTAGGCAGTGTGATATATTGTATTATAGTATGATATATATATATGTGTGTGTGTGTGTGTGTGTGTGTGTGTGTGTGTGTGTGTGTAGGATAAAAAAAAAA
>NW_015645567.1:709436-741924 GCF_001515625.1 Sinocyclocheilus rhinocerous | reverse complement strand
TTTTCTGAAATTAATTGCGATTAATCCCACCCAACATTAACGTTTTTAAATATACTTTTATTTTGCAATAATTTCACATTCAATCTTCAAATTAATGTAGAAACAACATAAAGACAGTATATTTTTAATATTTCTTTAATAGCATCTTTTTTTTATGACTGAAGGCGAGTATCACTGATACCAATACTACTGGTGTATCTATGAAATTGTTTTTTCCCCCCGAATATTGTACCATTGACTATAGCCATTCAGCATTACAGTATAATTTAGAGCTCTCAATCTGAACATTTATTAGACTTTAAAATAACAACTTCTAATTTAAGTGAATTTAAAACAATCTTCACATAAACCCATTATAATAAATGTCATATTTACCTGTGCCCTTCAGCAAGTACACAGAAATTGAATAAAGTTATCAAACACTAAATTCTAAATTATATATAGATGAATCCTTAAATCTACAAAAGTTATTGATTTGCTCTTTTTTCTTTTGTTCTTTGATGAACAGACATCACAGCAGCTTGGTTATTCGGTTATTTTGGATGCTTTAAGAACTGCCGCTGCTGAACATGATCCTGGATCTGACCCTATTGTCTCACAACCCTTTACCTTTTCAGACCCACTTCACCCTGCTCCAGGACACTTTTAAAACCACTGCATTTCAGAGACATGTTCTTAAATGTGACTCATATATGACAAATACTTACATGCATGCACAGTTTTAAGGCAGCGTTAATCACCTTTTTACCTATGCAGTGGTTGCCTATCATTTCAAATGGCTAGTTTTTTTTTAAGGTTTGTTTGCTTGTTATAGAGCAAATAACCAATAAATAAATTTGCTTAAAAGAAAAAAATCTAAATCTGAATCCATGAAAAATCATGCAATCAGTGCATCACTAATTAAAATACTAAATAAATGGCCTCAAATTGGAAGTACAGTCTTTTTCTATCAATTCTTCAGTAGGTAGATTTTGCATTTCATAAAGGCCGAGGTCAGGGATCTTGGGCTTGAAAAGGTTGGTGACCACTGGTGTAGGGCGATAGAATATACAAAAACCATTACGCCTGTGGAGATTCCCCACAAGGATAGTAAACCAGACATGTGTGTGTGTATATATATATATATATATATATATTACCCAAACACCTTCATATAATGAAATGTAAACATGTTTGCAACATCCCGTATTAGACAATGTTTACATGTAAATACAGGTGCATCTCAATAAATTAGAATGTCGTGGAAGCAAAAGGAGCCCCTACCAAGTATTGAGTACATGTACAGTATATGAACATACTTTCCAGAAGGCCAAGAATTCACTAAAAATGTTTTTTTTTTTATTGGTCTTATGAAGTATTCTAATTTGTTGAGAGAGTGAATTGGTGTTTTTTTTGTTAAATGTGAGCCAAAATCATCACAATTAAAAGAACCAAAGACTTAAACTACTTCAGTCTGTGTGCATTGAATTTATTTAATACACGAGTTTCACAATTTGAGTTGAATTATTGAAATAAATTAACTTTTCCACGACATTCTAATTTATTGAGATGCACCTGTATTCTTAAATCTATTATTTGTTCCTGCCAACTATTATAATTTCTTACAATCTGTGGGTATTATGCAAACTGTTTACAGTGACACCGATTATATAACCTCACCATATCATCAGACTTTATTGCTGAATAGACAGGAAGCACTCTTTGTTGAACTGGTTTTAGGTCAAACACTGTGCCGTCTTTAGTTGCTGTGTGGCTGCTTTCTGGCCCAAGACAAAAGAGTCCACCTTCAAGTTTCGATGATCTTTTGTAGATACAACTTAGTTCCCTCCTTCAATGTGTGTCTGTGTATTTTTTTCACCTGTTTTATCATCCAGCAGGTGAAAATGGTGCATCTGATAAATTAGTAGAGTAACAGCACACTCTCCTCAACATCACACATGATTTGAGGAATCATTCATACGTGCAGAAGGTGAATACTGTTGAAAACACCTAACGCTAAGAAGTAATATAGACACTTGTATGCAGCATATGCTTGTATATAGAGTCTCAAGGCTCAATGCTGATATAGAATGAGATGCTGCGTGTCTAAACTAGCCCAGGCATGACATCATGGCATCCTGACAGCGTATGTGAGGGTTTTAACATTCACACACAGCAGACAGGCTGCGATATGCACAACCAGACTCATGCTAGTGACGTAACTGCATCAGTGTCCTCATATTTATCACAATGTGCTTTAACATTTCAGGCCCAAATAAGTGTTTAGGCAGAGAGCCACTAAGATGCTGTAATGTTTGCTAGTGGACCTCATTAACCTTTAGGCTGGGTGTCTTTGTGCCGAATGTGGTACGTGTGCATCGTCTGCGCTGCCTCTCAGCCCACTGCAGGGCTCAATTTGTCTGCGTCGCCATGGCGACTGCAAGCATGTGGGATCCTGCACAAGCCTGTTTGTCTGCGCTGTGACCGGGAGGGCATGTTGTTGCTGTGTGTGTGTACTGTAGGTATTCTGTTCATCAGTATGCAGCGTGGCAGGCCTATGCCGGTGATTCTGGAGCATGCTCAGTACATTCAAAAACAAACCATAAAAACAGGCAGGAGAGACTGAGGGGCCGTGAAGGAGGGCTGCTTCTGATTGGTCCAGTGCGAACAAATGTAAAATGCCTTACGCACCTGATCATCATAATATGATGCGAAGAGATGCAAATGAAGATGCTGTTCAGAAATGAACTGCGTTCTGTAACAGCACAGCGCATCAAATGCAAATTTAAGTGTGTTATCTGATCTCTGGCTGCTTTATTGCATAACATATATTGTGTCTTGAAACATCGAATGATTCTAGAATGTACCATTTGACAGACTCTTTTACTGGTATCAATATTTATTTAGACACATAAAGAATCGCCAATGACTATGAAAACAATGAATCCAACATCAGCAACTAAATAATCCTATAATCCCTAAGGGCTCAAATTGAGAGGATTTAATGGATTTAAACAAACCCCTAACCTTAAGAATTAAACTACAGCATGAAACTTGTGCTGTTTGTGCTCCAGACATGAATGATTCTTCAAATTGTGTGTCTTGTTGAGGAGCGTGCTGTTACTTTACTAAATGATCCTACAAATTTAAATTCAAGGTTTGACTCGATCCATATCACAGAAGATCACAATATAAATATATTTTTATATAAAATTATATGAATATATACACACACACACACAAACATATATATATATACTATATATATATACATATATATATATACATATATACATACAGTATATATACAGCAAATCTGGATTTACCAAAGTATTCAAATTCCCTTCCATGAAAGCTCCTCAAACACCACACCCCGCGGCCAGAGGCCTGCCAGAGCCGAAGGGAAGAAAGACAGAAGGAAAATGAGACATATGGGTTATGGAGGGGGAGTTCGGCGTATGGGATGAGGGGTATCTGTGGCCAGTGGCTTTCTTGAATGATTTGGATCCTGCACGCGCAGTGTGGTGAAGCCTTTGGCGTCCCATTGGTCTTCTCTAAAGCAGCGACCGCAAAGCAAGAAACATTGAACGATATTCAAAGCGTCCACCGACGGCTTTAATCAAAGCCACACGAGGCCTGTGTGAGCTCAGCTAAAGGCCTCAGATCCAGCCAGAATTCACCAGACTACTTCACAGAAAACCACAGAGCTCTGTTTCCCTCACTAAAGAGAACAAACGGCCTTCCTGCATCACAGTACGGCCTTCATACAGCAACACAGACACATAATGCGCTGTTGTGTCCCACAATTTTGTGTCAACAATTTAAAATTCCTGCAACCAATGCAAAACCTGCACCAATGAGCCTTCATCAAATTTAGCCTTTGTGCACTTAAGCTGTTGGTTCATCCAGTTCCAGGATGCATTTAGTATCCGTCAGATCGGTTCGGAATTATGTGTTATTATGAGTGTGCATGTTGCCAATAAAACTTGACATGGTGATAATTAGATCTCCAGAAATAGCATTGCCTTCCTGATGACGAGCATGAAAGTCATCGCGGCAGATTTTGGGGTGTGGTCGTGGGGGGGTTTTCCCCCCATGTTTCCATCAACATGACACCAGCCTCAACCTGCATCAGACTCTTCCTATGGTGCGACCACACTGCTTCTAGTTAGCAGTAGTCTATAATTAATCATAATCCACTGTACTGTATGCCAGTGTTTCTTACAGGATCCTGTTTTGTGTACGGTTACTATGGTTCCATCATGTCACTCGCGCTACAGTATGACTAGTGGTGGCAGGTATGACCAGTATGATATTACCGTATATATAATACAGTAAGGTTTTTTTTGCTTGAAATCCAACACAAAAATGTTTTCTGTATGACGCTATATATTAAAAAAAAATAATAATAATTGAGATAAATAAATACTTTATTTTACTTTTTAAAATCTTTTTTATTTGACCAAAATATTAGATTAGATTAGATTAGATTGATCGATTGATTTTCTCGTCTTTTTTAATCTTTTTTTTTTTGTTTGCCGAAATATTAGATTTGATTGAGTGATTATTTATTTATTTAACATTTGAATTGAATATATTTTAAAATTGTAATTATTTTTAATTTACGTTCGCTTTTTAAAAATTCTTTATTTGTCCAAAATATCAAATTATTCATAAGAAATGAATGATAAGTCTGACAGCAGTGCAAAAACAGCTTCAAATTATGAAACATTTGAATTAAAATAAAAGACTCAAAGCTGTCAAACATTATAAACCTGATTGGATAAGCTCTGATCGATATATAGTTTGATTCAGACTGATTTATGAACCTTTTTAATAATAATAATTGAATGAATTCATTGAATTGAATTCAATGAGCTTCTCAAAGTGCGTTACATAGTAAATCACAACTATCACAATCATAACACAACTAGTAAAAATACATATAAACAAACAGTAAATAAGCATACATATCACAATCAACTAAAAGCAAACCAAAATAATGTTTCAGCTAAGATACCAAGTAACTTATTTTTGACAGATTCTTTCCACAAATGTCATTCTTTACTAATCAGACATAATTTATTGTTTAAGATGTACATTTTTATTGTCCAGTCTTTATATGCGGTGTCAGACATGCATTTATGCAACAAAATGTGTCTAAAATGTGATTTTATTATCAGATGAGTGCAGACATAATGATTGTAAAGGCCATGTTTTGTTCTTATTTTTATCGGAGTGTTGTTCAGTAGGTTATAGTAGGTTAGTAGGGAGTTCTTGGTTATACAAGAAAGAAAAACTGACATACACAGCGATTCTCTCAAGCTTTATTTCCTTGTTTATTATGAACCACATAATGTGTTGCTTTGCATAAAGAAATGCTTTGACGTAATACGCCACCACAGAGGCTTCATATTTCTCCTGATATTATAGTATCAATGCCGTATGGTAAAGGCTTCAGGTTCATATTCAAATCAGCCACAAACAAACCCGGCCGATGGCTATTGCTTTCATAAAAGAGCCCCTGATCTATCATTTGTTTTTCAAATGAGAACATCTCCCCTGGCCACATGAAAGCCTCGTGTTATGCTTGCATGGGGGCCGATATCTCCATATGAATGCTGGCGTATTGTTCCAGACATGAACATTTTATTTTCAGATCTCCGTTCTCTTCTCCAGTTTGCAAGTGTCATCAAAGACGCCCACTTCTGATTAGCCTTTGATTGGAGAATGGAAGTGGACGTTACCTGGGCCCTGTTTATCAGCATGTCAATATTTACACTCAAACAAGAGTTGGTTTTACAGTCTGAGAAGTTTAACTACTTCCTCTTTTTGACTGTCATGGATTTGAAATGAATTTGACACGTTTTCATGAACATCACATCAACCAGGCTGTGCTTTGGTATAGTGGCAGTTTTTCAGTGGCCAGGCCAGTAGCCTTATCAAATAAATCATTGGGCATTAAATATTTATTTGATCTAAAAATATTTTATTATTTGAGAAGATAACTATTTCAACCAAGATTTTTGAATATAATTTATGTATATTATGTATAAAATCCAGTTTAATCCATTTAATGCTTTTTTTTGTTTGTTTATTTGCTTACTTTTAATTGTACATATTTTTATCAATTTTATTTGATTAATTCATTTTAATTTTATTTATTTATTGCATTTGTTATGTAAGACTTTAAAGATGAGAAGTATTGTTTAGCCTGGCAAATATTTGTGATTCTAAAAAGTTAATCTTCCCTTAGGGTGAAAAAAAAAAAACATTTTGAGGTGACATTTAATCACAAATGAGAAGAAAAAAAACATTTAGCAAATAAATGAGCATTAAATATTTATTAAATCTAAAATTATTTGATTATTTCAGAAGATTTTTTTTTTTTTTTTTTAGAAATTATCCCCAAAAATGTTTCTGGGTTGAATTTCTGAATTTTGTTGAAAATGAAAATTTTATTGCATATGTTTTGAAAATCCAGTTTAATCCTTGTAAGACTTGATTTATTTACTTTTAATTGTACATATTTTATTTTTTAGCTATTTTATTCATTTATTTAATTTTTTTTAATTGTGACCCTGGAGCACAAAAGCAGTCTTAAGTCGCTGGGGTATATTTGCAGCAATAGCCAAAAATACATTGTATGGGTCAAAATTATCCATTTTTCCTTTATGCCAAAAATCATTAGGATATTAAGTAAAGATCATGTTCCATGAAGATATTTTGTAAATTTCCTACCGTAAATATATCAAAACTTAATTTTTGATTAGTAATATGCATTTGGACAACTTTAAAGGCAATTTTCTCTGTATTTGGATTTTTTTGCACCTTCAGATTCCAGATATTCAAATAGTTGTATCTCTACCAAATATTGTCCTATCCTAACAAACCATACATCAATGTAACGCTTTTATTTCAAAAAATTGACTCTTATGACTGGTTTTGTGGTCCAAGGTCACAATTTAGTTTATTGTATTTTAATATTTGAAAGAAGTATTAATTAAATATATAAAAATATTACATTTTTTATGTTATCATTGAAACACTGCTATGCAATTTTGACTCAGAGTGCATGAAAAAAAATATTTGAAAACAGAAATTGTTTATTATCCCTCAACATTGCAGTTAACGTTGATGTTAGAAATGACGCGAGAGGAAGCTCCTGCTTCTGATATATGCAAAATATCATCCGAATTATATCTGTCTATCAATACTTGATGAGATATTGTCGACAGATACACCACACAGGAGCCGGTCTCCTGCTCTCATGAGTCATCGGAGAACACTGCCGCTCTGCCGTATGATTTTACCAGGTACAAGGTGAGCTGTGAAAACACAGTCGTTCTCCAAGGCCTGCATCCTCCATCAGCGGATGACGGCGCTCCTGCCCCCATCTCTCCCTCTCAGTAATGAGCCGTGATTGGCTGTGTGGAGGGGCACGAGCAGCACCGATTATAGGAGCAGTCCCATATTTGGAAGGTGTTGAGCAGCCCAGCATCTTTCTCACGGCTCAGAAGAGCACAGCCAAGCCATGTCTGCCAGCCTCCGCACCTCCATCGCACCTCCACCTGATCCCCAGATGCAGTTTTTAGACTGAGCCCACAGAAGCATTTGCGTGGCATTGTCTGAAGGATTTAGGAGTGGTTCGTTTCTTGCTTTTGCGTGTTTTGGAGCTTTAACAAAGATGCCTGAAGCAAATTATTTACGCTCGGTCTCATGGGGATATATAAAGGTATGGCATCATGGTTTCTCTGAAGCTGATTTTATGTATCTGTAGTCTTGGATGTACGGGGATCCTTATTTAGTAGCTGAGAAGTAACAATCAATTTGGGCCTCTATGCATTTACTTATCTTTCATTCATTGAGGGTTTTGTGTCGTCATGAATTGATATATTCAAATAATGTGTGGTACACCACATCTAAATTATATGCAAATTAGCAGAGATGAATATTTTATAGTTTGGTGTGAGAAAACCCTTTCTGGAGTTTATTTGATCAGGTTTGAAGGCTTTAGGTTGATCTCTTCTAAACTGCCATATACAGATATTTTCAGTGTTAATGGTGTGTTGTTGTAAATCAGTGCATTTGTTATGTAAGACAGTAAAGATGAAAAGTATTTTTAGGGCTGGCAAATATATGTGATTAAACGATTCATCCTCCTTTAGAGTAAATCCGTCAAAAACATACTGAGGGACAGTTTCATCACAAATGAAAGGGGAAAAATTTATTATGTTTTGCATGAAGAAAAATGTGCCTGATTTCTAGATATGGCTATTTTTAGATCTGGTCTGGTTTTATTTGAAGGGTCTGAGGGCATCTGTTCTCACACTAATTAGAATAGAAGGTTACAGCTGATTGATTTTAAAATTCAGTTGATTGATTGATTTATTCATTGTCTTTGTGTCACCCAATCATGACGCATTACCATGACTGATTAAAACTTTTGTCCTATCTCTCTCTATCTATCTATCTCTCTCTCTCTCTCTCTCTCTATCTCTCTATCTCTATCTATCTCTCTATCTATCTCTATCTCTCTCTATCTCTCTATCTCTATCTCTATCTCTCTCTCTCTCTATCTCTATCTCTCTATCTCTCTCTCTCTCTATTCTATCTCTCTCTCTCTCTCTCTCTCTCTCTCTATCTCTCTCTCTCTCTCTCTCTCTCTGTGCAGTTCAAGCGGATGTTGAACAGGGAGTTAACGCACCTGTCTGAGATGAGCAGATCTGGTAACCAGGTCTCCGAGTACATCTCCAACACATTTTTAGGTAAACCATCAATCACAAAACATTCACACATTTGACTTGTGAGTGTTATGGTGAGGTTTGGAGCTCCAGCTCGCGTTCACGCTCTCCTCCCCATTGTTTCTCCAGACAAACAGCACGATGTGGAAATGCCCTCCCCGCAGACGCAGAAGGAGAAGGAGAAGAAGAAAAAGCCCATGTGTCAGATCAGCGGGGTGAAAAAACTCATGCACAGCACCAGCCTCACCAATTCCAACATCCCTCGCTTCGGGGTCAAGACGGAAACGGAAGACTCCTTAGCCAAGGTGAGCGGCGGTGATGCAGGACAGGCTTATTTGTGCTGGAGAGCTGCTTCAAACTCGGACAGAACCTCAATCATCTCAACTGAATGCTGATTGGATCTGATCAGAGACTCTTGTGGACCTTGACGAAAGGTCATTGGAGCTTTTCAGTCCGATGACGTAGATGGATGACATGCAATTGGAAAGATTTTGTACCCTGCTGAAAAGAGCAGCTTGGAGCAGCTTGAGTTTCCATGCTAGTTAGTGTCATGCTGTTCACCAGGAAGCTTGTCGACCGGCAGGTTTTTTAACCGAGAGCATATTGCTGGTTAAGCTAGTATTCATCAACACATTGATTGATTGATGAATGCATTCAGAAACACAACAAGCGGTGCTCTTTTCAGCAGGTCAATTTCCTCAAATGCATTGGTTATTTATAAAACGAGTCCTGAATCATTCCAGAACATTTTGTGGCTGTTTTAAAAGCCAAACCAACATTTATTATATTTATGCGTGTTGCAAATGGGTTTAGTCAAGTCACATTCATTTATATAGCACTTTATAATATACAAATTGTTTCAAAGCAGCTTCCCAGTAATAAACAAGAAAATAACAGTATTAGTTCTTCATTTATGAAACAAATACAAATGCAGCTGTACAGCAACCCTAAAAAAAGACAATAGTGTCATTATTCAGCTCAGTTTAGTTCAATATTGATTCAGTAACTGAATGCTGCAAAGCTATGAAGGAAACAGTATAGAAACTATAAAGCAGCTCTAGTGAAGACAATAGTGTTGTTATTCAGTTCAGTTTAGTTCAGTATTGATCCAAAACAGTGTCAGTGTTGCAGAGATCATCAATTATGAAGCAAACTCAATTCAGCTATAAAGCGGCTCTACAGAACAACCATTATTCAACTCAATTTAGTTCAGCGTTGATTTTTAGTTTATAATAGTGTAAGGTTTATGAAATTTTGAAACAAGTTTAATTCAGCTATGAGCAGCTCTACTGAAGACAACCGTCATTTATAGTGATGCACTGAAAGAAAAATTCTGGGCCAAAAATGATTTTTTAAAACTTAATTTAAAATAGGTTCTGCGTAATTGTATTAATATTAATTATTAATGCACTGAAATTTTTTTTTTTAAAAATTCTGGGCCAAAAATGATTTTTTAAAACTTAATTTAAAATAGGTTCTGCGTAATTGTATTAATATTAATTATTAATGCACTGAAATTTTTTTTTTTTTTTTTCAACCGAAATTGAAATTGGAGTTTTTTTTATTTAGCAGAAAACTGAAGCTGAAAATAAATTGTATTTATCAATTTTATTTAATAATAAATAAGTTGTAAAAACATTTAAATTGCACATAAAGAGCTTTTGTCAACTTTTCAATAACAGAATTTATGTTTTATGTTTTTAGCAAACCGAAAATTGCTATTTCGGCCAAAAAGTTTTGGTTGTCAAAATTTTGGTACTCCAAATTTTTTTTGGAGTGAAGTGGCATCACACACAATGGGACTGTCTAATGATTGGCTGCTGTGTTTCAGGAACTGGAGGACATAAACAAATGGGGCCTTAATGTTTTTAAAGTCACAGAGTTTTCAGGCAACAGGCCTTTAACAGTGATGATGTACACTATATTTCAGGTGAGCCCAAACATTCACCACTCACCTTTATTTACTTAACTAATAAAAGTCTTACTGTGCACAGTTCATCAGTGTTTTCATAACTTTCTTCACCTCTGATGTAACAGATGTCTGATGGACAGGGAAAAACAGTTTTAACCAATAATATCATAGCCTACTTTATATGATCCAATGAAATCCTGCATTATTTAACATGCTGTGTCACATGATGTTAAATGTGTTGCAAATGCATTTTCTTTCTGTTTTTCTCTCCCACAGGAAAGGGATTTACTCAAAACATTTAAAATTCCCTTGGACACTTTCATAACGTACCTGATGACCTTAGAAGACCATTATCATGCTGATGTTGCGTATCACAATAACATTCATGCTGCTGACGTCACCCAGTCCACACACGTGCTGCTCTCCACGCCTGCTCTGGAGGTGAGAGATGCCGTCAAAACAAGGCTTTCCTTGCCGTTTTAAAAATAAATGAGAACATTTGTGACCCTGGACCACAAAACCAGTTTTAAGTGTCAATTTTTCGAAACTGAGATTTATACATCATCTGAAAGCTGAATAAATAAGCTCTCCATTGATGTATGGTTTGTTAGTGGAACATGATCTTTACTTGATATCCTAATGATTTTTGGCATGAAAGAAAAATCGATAATTTTGACCCATACAATGTATTTTTGGCTATTGCTACAAATATACCTCAGCGACTTAAGACTGGTTTTGTGCTCCAGGGTCACATTTATGGAATAGGCGGTGGAAAATGGACACGCAACAGCTAAATTATGAGTTTTTTGATGCAACTAACCTTGACTAAGGTTATAAGTCGATTACAGGTAAAAAGCGTAGCATATGAGCCATTTAATTCACATTTGATTCAATATGACCTGGTGTGCTACTTGCTGGATTTCTAAAAAGGTTATGTGGTGAAGATAATGTCTGCTCTCACTCACCATACATCCACATGTTGTTCTCTTTCAGGCGGTTTTCACAGACCTTGAAATTCTCTCTGCCATTTTCGCCAGTGCTATTCACGACGTAGACCACCCGGGTGTCTCCAACCAGTTCCTTATTAACACCAGTAAGTGTGCTTTAGGAATATATGGTTTATTCAAAGCATATGATAACTAATACTAAAATTAACAAAACATTTGTGATGTGTTTGGTTGTTATTGGATTATGCCATAGAAAATAATAATAATAGTAAAGCTTTTAATTTTAGATGATTAAAAACATATGTCTGCAGTCATGCTTTTGGTGTAAATTTTTTAAGTTTAATTACCTAATTATTAAAATTTGGTTAAAAAAAATATATATAATTATAAAATGTGTAAACAACATAGTCTCATTAAGTGTGAAAATCTAATCCTCTATTATAATTATTTAAATTTCTATAATGTAATTATTGAAATTTACAAATATTATCTCATCGTTTAAATGTATGAATACAGTAATCTCAATTTTAATTGTCTAAATATAAGAATTTCTTTATTTACATTTCTATAATCTAATTATTTAAATGTACAAATATAATTATCTTATTATTTAAATGAATAAATCTAATAATCTTATTATTTAAATGTACAAATAAAATAAACTAATTTAAATGTGTAAATATAATAACCTAATTGTTTAAATGCATTAGTAATCTCTTTATTTAAATGTCTAAACATAGCAATCTAATTATGTAAATTTATAAATATAGTCTGATTATTTACATTTTTAAATATAATAATCCAATTACTTAAATGTCTAACTATAATAATGTAATTATGTAAATTTCAGTTTGGTGCAAAATTTGGTTAAAAAAAATTAATAGTTATGAAAGTTATGATGACTATTGTAATTAAGCCATAAGGTATGAAAGGCTTTGCCTTACTGGCTTTATAAAACTGTTACTAAATAATAATTTATATATATATATATATATATATTAAGAGCACAAATTTTAATTACAACATTATTTTAAGAAAATTCATCAAGCTATTCTTCCTCTAAAAGATCTAAAACTAGAATGCATTATTTGACCAATCAGCATCCATCCAATATATGTATTTAAACACCTAATAATGCCCTGAATGGCAGCTCAGGTTTGTATTGTAATGGACGGATCTATAAATTCAGTGAAATGGTTCAGAGCAGATCACTCAATCCCATCAGCTCAGAGACACAGACCAGCACACATCTGTCCTCAAATCCACGCAACCGCCGCTTACATAACTTTATTTTGTCATAAGCAGCACTGATGCGCCGATAGGACGGTTAAATGCGACTCAGGCCTCATGGTATTGTGTGTCTGTCTCTCCTGCGTCACGCTGTAATCTCTCACAGACAGTGATGGAGTCCTGCTGCTGTGCTGACACAACTGTTTGTCACGCTCATCTACAGATTAGCACAAGGTCACAAAGTTTGCCATGTTTTCTTCATGTTTGCAGACTCGGAGTTAGCCCTCATGTACAATGACTCGTCGGTGCTGGAAAACCATCATCTGGCAGTGGGCTTCAAACTCCTGCAGGAGGAGAACTGT
The DNA here is from genome assembly GCF_001515625.1 of Sinocyclocheilus rhinocerous. NCBI lineage: Eukaryota > Metazoa > Chordata > Actinopteri > Cypriniformes > Cyprinidae > Sinocyclocheilus > Sinocyclocheilus rhinocerous. The sequence goes on along the minus strand of NW_015645567.1, from coordinate 728,750 downwards.
GACATCTTCCAGAACCTGACCAAAAAACAGAGACAATCGCTGCGCAAGATGCCTTCATGACAACTGTGAGGGAGGTGAATTTTTTTATAACTCATCCGTTTATATTATATTAAGCCTTAAAGTTCTGCATAATTAAGGGCATGGCCACTTGAGTGACAGGTGGATTGCCGCTGCTGTCACCACCGTCGAGCTAGGTGGGAGTGGTTTCAACAAACATTTCCCGCCTCTTTGCCCATTTTCGATTATCCGGGAGTGACGCGCTGCCAAGATGTCGACAGCCGGCTCCGCCCACTTTGAGCTTCAAAAACGCTCTCCAGAAACCTACGGATGAAGTCACGGACACTACGTCCATGTTTTTATACAGTCTATGGTTTTGACGTAAACAAAATCTTCCCCGCATTGATTGTTCTCTTTTTCTGCAATATTTTGAATGAACAACGCAGCAGTGCCACATCTAGTGGGTTCAACTGGATAGGCTAACAAAAGCATTAAAACGCAATGACACTTACATCGTCGTCGCATTTCGTGCGCCACTGATAAGGCTGCCTGATGCACACACCTAAAATTCGAATGCAATGTTTTTGCATTCGAATGTGGATTTTTATTTTAAATTCGACGAATAGAATACAGTAGGCAGCCCTACTGTAAACTGTGGCTCTGTCAAAACATTGCTGAGTTTGTTCGAGCGGCCCAACACAGCCACTTCTGGCTCAGCCAATGGCGTGAATTGGGGGGCGGGACTGTGTGTTTTGTTGACCAGTGGTGTTTAAGAAACCCATTTGATTGTTATCATTTATTTGTTTAATCACAGTACTTTGGAAATTCATAGAACTTCTAAAACTACATAGTGAGATATTAAATAATATTTATCAGAATTACTTTCAAATCAGCTTTTTTTAAGACCTTTTTTTTCATTGTTCATAAATGTAAAAAGCTACATTTGACACTTTAAAAAAAAAACTTTTTTCTACATTTGACACATTATTTAAATTGTAAATTAAGAATACATTGGACATTCATAGAACTTCATAAACTTCAATGATTTAAATAATAAATAATTTTATAAAGAAGAGCGTTTTGTTTTATTTTATTCATGCAGATTTGTTTATATACATTTCTCAGCTGCATCTGATACACATGATTTAAATGGTAAATTAAGTAGAAACTATAAATTCATAGAACTTCAATAACTATCTAATTGGATAAAGTCATTTTTATTATTTATTTTTATTATGATACTGATTTGTTGTAAATATAAGATTATATTATATTAATTAATATATAATTTTTTAATAAGTTTGGTATTCAATGTTTTAATTATTTTTATTTGTAAATATTAGATGTAATTTTCTCAGCTCCATCTGACTCATTTTACATGAATTAAAGTGTAAATTAAGAATTAATTGGAAACTTATAGAACTTAACTGTCTAATGTGATACTCATTTGACTCATTTTACGTGATTTAAATGCTAAATTATGCAGAAATTGTAAATTCATAGAACTTCAATAATGATCTAATGGGATATTACATAAGTTTAACATTTTAACCTTAGTTTAACAATTTAATACTTTACCTCATTAAAAAAAAAAATTTATTAATTTTTTTTATTATGATACTGATTTGTTGTACATAAAGGATGACATTGAAATTGTAAAATAAGCTGAAATTATAACTTGTTAATTCATAGAATTTCAATAACTATCTAATGTTATATTAAATAAGATTAACATTTTAAACTTAGTTTAACATTTTAATACTTTACATCATTTACGATTTTTTTTTTTTTATGATACTGATTTGTTTTAATTATATGATGTAATTTTCTCAGCTGCATCTGACACATACCGTATTTAAATTGTAATTTAACACTGAATTTTCAGTTGAAGCGTGTGTTGATGTTCCTCAGGTGCTTCAGAACATGGTTCACTGTGCAGATCTCAGTAACCCTACCAAACCCCTGCAGCTGTACAGACAGTGGACGGACCGCATCATGGAGGAGTTCTTCAGTCAGGGCGACAGAGAGAGAGAGCGAGGGATGGAGATCAGCCCCATGTGTGACAAACACAACGCCTCTGTAGAGAAGTCTCAGGTAGGCTCATCAATTCCAAAAGGAACTATGGAAGCCTGTTTCTACCTCAGAGTCAAAATATTTATTTTACATTTTATCTCACAATTAACTGTTTAATTAATTGTGAGATAAAGTGTAAAATAAAAAAATAATGTTGCATTAGTTTTTGTATGTATATATATATATATATGTGTGTGTATATATATATATATATATATCTTTTTTTTTTTTTCTGATTAGCTTCAATTTATTTTTATTTTAGTTTTTGCACTCTAACTTCCATTTTTTTATTTATATTTTTGTATACATTTTTTATACAGATATAATATATAATATACAGATATTTTTCATAGATATATTTTGTATTTATTATTTTTATTGCCAAGGCAACATTTCTATTTTTTCATCTAATATTTCTATTTTATTTCAGCTTTATTATTAATGAAAATGATTTTTAATCATTTCAGTTTAAGTTAATTAATTTATTTTCAAATCAGTATTTTTATTAACTAAAACTGAAATGATTAAAAATCATTTTATAATCAATAATAATAAATCTGAAATAAAATAGAAATATTAGAATTTTTTTAACCTAAAGAAAAGCAAAATTAGAAATGTTGCTTTGGCAACTAATTGAAAGAAGTTCAAGAAATAAAACTTAATTTATTTATTTTCAAATCAGTATTTTTATTAAGTTTTATTTCTTGAACTTCTTTCAATTAGTTGCCAAAGCAACATTTCTAATTTTGCTTTTCTTTAGGTTAAAAAAATTCTAATATTTCTATTTTATTTCAGCTTTATTATTATTGATTATAAAATGATTTTTAATCATTTCAGTTTTAGTTAATAAAAATACTGATTTGAAAATAAATAAATAATTCAATTTTATTTCTTCAACTTATTTCAAAGCAACATTTCTAATTGTGCTTTTCTTTAGGTTAAAAAATTCTAATATTTCTATTTTATTTCAGCTTTATTTCAATTAATGAAAATCTTCTAGTTAACAATGAAAACACTGCTTTGTCAATGAAAAAATAATTTAAACTGCAAATACAGTATTCTATTTAGCAATTAATACTATAGAAATATGAATAAAATTAAATCAATCATCAACATTCCTCAATTTCTCGTTTGTATGCGAGTGTAATTCACACGGCCGTCTCTGTGTCTCCAGGTGGGCTTCATTGACTACATCGTGCACCCGCTGTGGGAGACGTGGGCCGACCTTGTACACCCGGACGCCCAGGACATCCTGGACACGTTAGAGGACAACAGAGAGTGGTACCAGAGCACCATCCCACAGAGCCCGTCGCCCGCTCCCGACCAGCCCGAGGAGGGCAGCCGCTCCGCCGGAGCAGACAAGTTCCAGTTTGAACTGACGCTGGAGGAGGACGGAGAATCGGACACGGAGAAAGACAGCGGCAGCCAGGCAGAGGAGGAGGAGGAGGAGGATGAAGAAGAGGAGGAGGACAACAGCTGTAGTGATTCTAAAACTCTCATCACACAGGACTCGGAATCCACAGAGATTCCAGAGGCGGAGGAGGGAATTTCAGAGGAGGTTTCCACGGAACCCAGCATGGTGGAGGAGGAGGAGGAAGAAGAGGAGGACGATGAAGAAGACGAGGAGGAGCAGCCGGCAGACACGTAGCAGCGCGTCTGGACGGCCCAAACTCGCTGCCACGATGGCAAAAAATGCAAGTATTTAATAACAGACAATGAAATTGAGTTCCAAAGTGCACGTTGCACTCCGAGACCTCGGCCACTCCTCTCTCTTTCTCTTTTCCGTCTCTCTACGAGCTGCCTGGAGACGAGAGGACACTAAGACTTAGGTAGGTTGTCGTTTTATTTGCACTCAGGAATAATATTTAGTCCTCTGTTTTTTCAATCTTGCTTTTGTTTGCCTTCGCCCTCCTCCTCCTCCTCCTCCTCTGTGATTCTCTGTGGACGACAGTGAGGAAATTTCCCGCACAAAGCAATGGGAGGAAAGACGTCAGCGGGATCGACGCAGGAACGCGTCTCCTTGGATTTCAAAGAGACCTTATTTTCTACGTTTTAAGTCTTCCTAAACTTTTGACTGAGAAAAATGTCACAAAAGACAAAAAAACAAACAGCCCAGCGCTGTCATGGCCTCTTCAATGATTTTGTACGGTATACATACAGATTTTTACATAGTTACTTTTTAAATAACAAAACAGCAGCTCTTGTGTTTTTGAGGAAACTTTGCGCGAAGGGTAACTTGCAAGTACGCGACGTGGGTCGTGTGTTCGCCACCATATACACATCAGAAGCTGTATTTACGTTGTTTTTTACTTCGTCAAACACTTTACCTCTAGTGAGTCTCTTAATACACCTACAGATGCTTGATGTGTGTTCAACTCATTTCTGGGGGGGGTTCTGTCTTGTTTCGGAGCAGTTAGTTCAGCTACACTGCACTTGAAGCCTGTAATATATATATATATATATATATAAAAGAATGAATGTGTATTAATATTAATGTGTTATCATGTATATTTGATGTATATTTTAATATATTTATGTTATATATATATATATATATATATATTCTTTATGCTTTAATATTAATGCGGATAATACAAATATTCATATACATTACAGGCACCAAGTAACGTGTTACCAAACATATGCCTTTAAGAACTTTATTATTGACTTTAGTCCTTTAATCACCAATCAAAAACTTTTTCTTTTTCTTTTTGGTTTTAAAGCAGTTCAGACTGACACAAACATCCTGTTCGGGCTTTGTAACTCCAGGTCAAGCTAAACTTCTTTCATGGCAACATCCTGTTATGGGTGTATCAGACATTCAGCCTCAAACCATTTATTCGAAGCACTTCTGTTAAGAGGACATCTGGAGATTTTATAGCATGTGAGACTCGTCAAAATTTTCGTTCCTTTTACCTTTTTCTTTTTCATCTGCAGGATCTCACACACCGAGCGCCTGAAACTAAAACCACAAACTCCCAAAAAACCACATCAGCGTGTAGGTCAGAGTATTTGTTGTACAATGCCTTTCACAATCACCTCTGTTTCCCCATCCCTCGTGTTTCATTAGAGATCTTCTCTTAGGGCTAGATGCAGTTTAGCGTCAAAATCCACATTCTCATTTCACACCAAAACTTCCCTCCCGCTCCGGACATGCACTATGCGACACGTGGCTTTTAATAAGGACTTATTTTTATCTGTATATGGTTTTAATTTATTGTTTGGCTTCTGTTTGAAAGCAGTACTGTAGACCATCAACTGTAGCATAGAGCGACTTGCAAGTTACTAGCCTCCTGTTTTTGGTCGTGTACATAGAACAAACTTTTCCAAATCTGTAGTTAATATAATACGCTCACAGAAACTTGAAACCTGGCTCGAGTAGTACTGAGTTTTATTTAAGTTTGTGCCATGATATTCTTTCCTCACCAGATGACCTTGCCTTATTATAGATCTTCTTTTTTCACTGTTTACAACGATGTATTTATTTTGCTGTATATATTGTAATGTTTGTTGTAAATGATGACAGATTCTAAACTTCATCTCAGATGGAGTTGCTCTATTTGGTAAACTCTTGTTGAGAGAATGTTTATTATTATAAATATTATCCAATGTAAAAACAAAAACAAAATGATGATACTACTAATAATAATATTCTGTATAAAAATGAGACGGTCACTTTTAAACGTGTGTTTCTGGAGATCTGGGGAAAGCCAAACCATTTGAGACGAGTCGCCACTGGCGTTTGGCCCCAGGGCTGTGCCTTAATTTAAAAACTCTCTTTATTTGTGTGTCCGTTTCGTCTCTTTACGTGTTTCGGAGAACGATGTCTGCTGCCAGGGTATCAGGGCATCTTATGCGCTGCATTTAAAATGAAAGCTTAGGACGCCTTGGGTTACTACTATTCATTTGTAGGTCTAAAAAAGTGGCACATAGCGAATGCAATAGTCCCGGGACAGTTCGGTTTGCCCTAGAGGTGCTTGGCTGCTTGTGATCTTCTACTTTCATGCTGTTCTTTAACTTCGTTCAGGTACCGTCTGCTACCTTCATCTCATCCAGCCTTGTAGATGTGCTTGTGCACTAAACTGAACGAGTCCTAGAGTTTCAGATGTTAAACAAGCATACTTTCTGACACGCGTACTGTAGATTAGCAGCCCTGGACCAAAGCCAATCGTGGCTTATTATTAATTATTACTGGTATTTTTTCAATGTCATTAAAGGGATACTTTAACATTTTATTCATAAGTTCTGCTGATTAAAAACTGAAACACTTCTTTCAGTCTCTTATAGTCTTTTGCCGGTGTTGTGCCCAGTTTCGACCCCTGCCAAATTATTACCCCCTCTCGTTGAAATTGGGGTAGTAAACTGGCGGGGGTCAGAATTGGGCACAACACCGGTACTGTAGATCCATCTCCAATCGGTTTCAAGTCCATAAACTACAAGAAAAAAAACATTTTATATGCAACAAATGAAATAAAAGCATGGGTTGATTCCACACGTGTCACATGTTTGTATTTGTCGCAGATATGAAGCATGAGATGTCTTGGGTAGCTGAAGAACATGATTTGGTTTGGTTGCTTAATATCCTGATGAACGACAACGTCATGAAGGGCCGGAGCCAACACTTACCCTAATTAAACACACCTGATCCAGAAGTCCTTCAGGCTTATTTGAAAACTACATGCTATGTGTGTTGGAACAAAACTCTGCGGGGCTCCGGCCCTCCAGGAATTGAGTTTGACACCCCTGCTTTAATTAAAGGTTTGCTCAAATTTTCGTTCCAAAGAGGACTCTTGCATCAAATACACTCGGCATGTGCTATTTTATGTACTAGCAAAGAGTATAGAATACCTTATATATATATATATATAGAATATGCCTTAAAGGAACTTTGGTACTAGACACATAGATAACCATGTGAACCGTAGGATGTGTGAAATCAGTCATGCTAAAGCATTTTTAAGAATATAAAATGGACAGTTTTAATTGGTCTAAAATATAAGTAAATATAGTCAATAATATCCTTTAGAAAGCACATTTATCTGAAAAGGAAGAGCAGCGCCCTCAGTCGAATCTAAAGTAAAATTGTAGTTCTGCTTCCACCCGGTGGCCACACAGAGAAACAGCTGCATATTAACTCGTTTCTAAGCGACTGATAAAAAGCAATAGTAAATATATTCTTTTTGAGATTTATCATGTCTCAATTTATGTCCACTCTTACTTATCAAACTTTTTTTTTTGTCGTCACTTCATCTAAAATTATTCAGTTCATTAATAGGTGCCAGGAAAAATAAATCTTCATGTACTCATTTATTTCTGGTCCTTCAAATAAAATCATTAGATATTTAAATAGTGTGCCAAGTACATTACTTGGTGTATTATTCTCAGAAGTTCAATTAAAATAATAATAATAATAGAGATCGTTGCATAAATAATGTTTTTTATACTTACACCAATAAATAAATGACACATTTATCCATATCCTATATTACACACCCTTAAAACGTTTCCAAATGAAACGAGTATCTTCTATATGTGATAAAGGTAATGCTGTGGCGATAATATTGGCGACCTTCGTACTTTTACAACTTAATTTATGCATGGACATCAAGGAGGATATAAAACTATTGTATGCCTGCCATCGTTCATGTTAAAATGGCTTTAAAAAATACCTCATAAACATTTACCATGGTAATCTTTTCTGTCAAAACGCCACATTGACAATGTTAAAAAGAAATAAACATTAAAGGATTAGTTCACTTCCAGAAAAAAAATCTTGATAATTTACTCACCCCCATGTCATCCAAGATGTTCATGTCTTTCTGTCTTCAGTCGCAAAGAAATTAAGGTTTCTGAGGAAAACATTCCAGGATTTTTCTCCATATAATGGACTTCAATGGGGACCAAAGGGTTGAAGGTCCAAATTGTAGTTTCAGTGCAGCTTCAAAGAGCTCTACACCATCCCAGCCGAGGAATAAGGCTCCTATCTAGTGAAACCATCAGTCATTTTCTAAAAAAACAAATGTATATACTTTTTAACCACAATTGCTCATCTTGCACTTACATAATCCCGTTGGAAAGGTCAGCGCGGTTAGCTCTTCGTCTGTATACTCCGGTTCAGAAAGGTTGGGTAGGGAGAAAAACTCCATCTCATTTTCTCATTTTCCGACATCGTTGTTTTACCTTCTTTTTGTAAAGGGTATTTGACTTTCTTTGCATGTTCGCTTTGTAAACACTGTGTCGGTACTTCCTCCTACATCACGTGTGACCTTTCCAACGTGATTACATAACGCGTGAAGTCCAGCTAGTGCAAGACAAACATTTTTGGTTAAAAAGCATATAAATGTTTATTTTTATTTATTTTATTTTAGAAAATGACCGATCGTTTCACTAGATAAGAGCCTTGTTCCTCGGCTGGGATGGTGTAGAGCTCTTTGAAGCTGCACTGAAACTACAATTTGGACCTTCAGCCCCTTGTTACCCATTGAAGTCCATTATATGGAGAACAATCCTGGAATGTTTTCCTCAGAAACCTTCATTTCTTTGCGACTGAAGACAGAAAGACATGGACATCTTGGATGAGATCGGGGTGAGTAAATTATCAGGACATTTTTATTCTGGAAGTGAACTAATCCTTTAAAATCATAGAGTCAAAAATATGTTTGCATGATAGCCTATATAAAACATGCGCGATGTGTGATAAATTAATCACTGATTAAACTTCCTTCCAGAAAGCTCTCTTAAATCTAACCGATATGTAAAATAAATAAAAAAAATAAAAACACTATTGCCTTCGAAATCTCATGAAAATTATGCCAAATTTTGACTGATTTCAGTGCTGACTACATCCGGAAATTATCATGGTGAAGTACTGAAAACTCAAGTGATTCGTGATTTTTGTGTTTAGGATAAAGATGTCACAGTCAAGTTGCGCTCAGTACAAACATTAGGAGAGCAACATTGATGAAATGAATGTGCTTTATCGTGCTTGTCATTACCCTGTACTTCCGGCAGGTGGCAGTGAGACCAAAACAACGCAATTAAAACTGTCCTTTAGAGTGGAGATGGTCCTGACTCATTCACCGTCGTGACAAGAAATCACACAAACGTTTAGGATAAAGATGTCACAGTCAAGTTGCGCTCAGTACAAACATTAGGAGAGCAACATTGATGAAATGAATGTGCTTTATCATGCTTGTCATTACCCTGTACTTCCGGCAGGTGGCAGTGAGACCAAAACAACGCAATTAAAACTGACCTTTAGAGTGGAGATGGTCCTGACACATTCACCGTCGTGACAAGAAATCACACAAACGTACTAACATAAGTTGAACTCTGAGAGGGGAAATAAAGACTAAAATATATTTTCACTTTGTATTAATCAAGATCACTGCTCAAGCGCATAAAGATGCCGTGTCACAATGTACATGTTACTTTTCTCAGCGAGGAGCGATGAGTCATTCAACCCGGAAGTTCGCGTCACTCTCAGTAAGAATAGTTTGCAAGAGCGAGATTAAAACTCTACAGGCGAACTAGTGGATAGATGCGTTTATCTGTTTGTGTGATGAAGTTTATTGTCCTCGATAAACTCTAGTCCCATTCAGACACTTGTTAGCAACCGCTGTTTTCAAGGTCAAGCTTTAAAAAAATCACAAGTGGGTATTACTAATGGATTTTATGTTATAGTATAAAAAGTGAAAATATATTGAGCTTGTGTTAAATGCAAACCTTATTTCAGGCATTTAACCGCCCCAAAAAAAGGACAATGGGACCGGAAGTGTTAAAATGCTAACTCGTTTCCGGGTTTTGTGGCAAAAAGGAACACAAAACTTTTACAAATACAGCAAAAGAACACTGATATATCAACACAATAGGAATATTTATTGTTTTTTTTAGTAATACACTTTTGCCATATTAGAAATCACTGCGTTAGGTCCAACAACTTTTTCCACACAAACCAAAAGTTTGCTGTAAAAAGTAGCACTTTTTAAAAATGAAATATTTCAAATAAAACCACAACATTTTAAATAAAATCCGCCATATTTTGGGGACGGAAGATTACAGACTCAGATCAATAAAGAAAAAAATACAATAAACATTTTAATGTTCTGAGGAGACTTTGGAAATTGTACAGTTCCTCTACGAGGTGAATGCAAATCTGATGTGTAATTAAGAAAATAAATGATTTAAATGCAAACAAAGAGGTTTACTGTAACAATAAAGTACCATGTTTTTTGGACATGTAGCATGGTAAAATCATAGTATCGTTTGACGTACAGGAATCATTACCATCTGATATCCAACCGAACTGTTATAGATGTACTTTTTTGTATGCTTAGATGTTTTCACTCCCTTTTAAGCTTGTATTTAAAAAGCTATTTTTATGCGTGCTGTGCACCTGAAATAACAGCTATTATAAAACTACTGAATACTCCTTTGCAGTAGAGTGATTGCAGATATATAGCCCTATGCATGCGCTAAATGAATGAGATTTACACACAAACACACAAAGAAAAACCACAGAGATGACTTGCAACAAGATACACGTTTACTTTTCTCCATACTAGTATATACACCAACACACACACTAACACACCGATGTAACTCCACAGTATTTTGTCTTAATGTCAGCACAAAGATAGTTTAACACAGAAGGTTTGGCAGAGCGATCATCCATACGTGGGTTATATAGTGTGCAAAATCAGCATGGCACATCGAGATGCTCTCCACACACACACACACACAGTCATTCAACTATATACAAGAGATAGGGTTTCGAAATATTGCACTTGCTGGCCCATTGCACCCCACATACTGAGGGACGCATAAATGAACAAATAAATAAGATTATACAGGTATCTAAATAGAGATGTCATACAGTTTCATGCCGGGATAATGCTAAACGTGGCTTGTGGTGGGGAAACGAGGTGAGTTTCTCACTGATTTTCTTTATTCTGAGGACACATCAATGAACTATTAGCTATATACTGTACATACCGGCATGACCGCGATATGTTTTTAATAATGCCGGATATGGTCGGCCTAATGTTATAGAAACAACTTTTTTTGTACTACGCTCACAAAACCACACATATCAACAGACCACACCATGTAGTTTTATCATTTAAGGGCTGTCTCTTAATTTTTTTGACTTAATTCTACCTAGTTTATAATACATCACAATGAAAATATAGGGACAATGTCTAGAGATGAGAAACAAATAAAAGCATCTTGAACTAGAAGATGAATCTCATGAAACCGGTCAGCAACATGTCCAGGTCATATTTCAGCCCAAAATAAATAAAAAGAGGGATATCATATTAATTAATTAAGGCTTTTTCAAGATAGACCTATTTTGCAATAATTTTATGGACAATTTAGAATGTTTTTGCCCCAAATTCTCATTACTAAAATGCAAATAAAATCTATATATTAGTATTGTACTGTGTTTATTTATTATGTAAACGAAAACGTTTTTTTTGGATGCGATTAATCGTTTGACAGCACTAATATATATATTTGTGTTTATGTGTGTGTGTGTGTATATATATATATATATATATATACATACAAAAAGAAACATGAAAAAACATAGACAGTACTTTAAAAAAAATCTTAAGCTAATAAGAATTTAAGGGGAAAATGTGTTTCTTTACGCAAAAACGAACTACTTTTTCTCTCGGTTTCATTTTGAGGTGAAATATACTCTGAATATTGTCATCTGTCGAGACGTTCGCCCTAGAACTGCTCTTCCTTAGCCATACAGTAAGCGTGTTATTTTTCTGACTCAAAAATGAAAAAATCCATGGCCAAAGTCATTTAAGGTTTGTCAGATGAAATATAGATGAGCGACTCATTTCTCCTGAAAATAGCTGCCCGACACATTTCCTTGGCTATTACTGCATCATTTTACAAGACAAGCTTCAGCAAGCCTCGACCCGACTCAGGCGACAGTGAAGCGGTTTCCTTATAACATCTAAAATCACTGAATCCTCTCCAGCCATGAGCATAAAACAAGATAAAAGCAGGGACAGCAAATCACATCCTCCACAAAGTAGCTTTTTAGCCAGCAGAGACAAACAACCGACCACAATGATAAACAGAAAAGAGAAATGGAGAAAAAAGGGCTCGGGGAAAAATACAAACTCCACTTCACCTAGAAGAACGTTTCGTTATCAGACACACGCAGATCATGAAGCACATTTACTTTTCTTTTTCTCACTGTAAGTCTGTTTGCTTTGAATAAATAGATAAATAAATATTTTACTTCATCAGCGTGAATTCATTTACAATGATCAAACTAAATGTGTAGAAACATTTAATGCACATTTTCCTCCCTGTATTGAACAGCTACTTGAATCTACAACATTATATTCATCTGACTGAAGTATATACAAACCTATATACACTAGATAGATCATGTATTCATATAGATGATGTAATCTTTAATAATCTACGGTACATATATGCACACACTAGAGTTATGCAGCTGATATCACTGATGGGGAATTTCAATTAGATTAATATGGCATGAATGCCTGATCTACAATACCGCTGAAAAGAGTGTTTGTGTGTATTAAAGCAATTTTGTAGGATTGCCATTAAGATCCTTTCCTTTGTGTACCTGACCCTGCACTAAGCCCCACCCTAAAAAACTTCCGACCAATCCTACCTTAGCAACTGTTGCCAGACAGGACGTCCTGTGTGATGATGTAATTACATTTACATTTTTGAAAATTTAAAATGTGTCAATTTAGAATCATCCAAAACTATTTGAATGAAAGAAGAAGGGAAAAAAAATCACTTTGCAAAAATCTCCAGTTTACTCTAATTCGTAACTAAGTTTTTATCGGAACTACATAATTAAGTTTATTCGCAACTAAGGAAGTGGAGCTTAGCAAAAGGTCAGTTCGATCGTGCTCTAAATCATAAAGAGTTCACAATAATCTCTAGTTTTAAACTAATTTGCAACTACGTTTTTATGCGTAACTTTGTAATAACATTTATTCGTAACTAAGGGGGGGCGGAGCTTAGCGAAAGGTCAGTTCGATCGTACTCAAAGTCATAAAGGGTTAAAAAAAAATCTCCAGTTTATTCTAAACTAATTAGTTACTATTTTTTATATGTAACTATGTAATTACGTTTATTCGTAACTACGAAATTACATTTATTTGTAATTAAGGGAGTGGAGCTTAGTGAAAGTTTAACAAAATTCACTAGTTTATTCTAAACTAACGCTTAACTACATTTTTTGTCGTAATGACAAGTTTATTTGCCACCAAAGGTGGCGCTTAGCAAAAGGTCAGTTTGATCGTGCTCTGAATCATAAAGAGTTCACAAAAATCTCCAGTATATTTTAAACAAACTTGCAAGTTTTTTTTTTGTAACTTTTAAATTGATTTGTAACTAAGGGGGCGGAGCTTACGGAAAGAACAGTTTGATCATGCTTTAGATCATAAAGGTTCATAAAAACCTTCATTTTTATTCCAAACTAATTAGTAACTATGTCTTTATCCGTAACTATGTAATTATGTTTATTCATAACTAAAAAAATGACATTTATTTGTAACTAAGGGGGCGGAGCTTAGCAAAAGTTCAGTTCGATCGTACTCCAAACTCATCAGTTCATAAACAACTGCTGCATGCATGTGGACAAAGTCTCGACAAACTAAATAACAGTGCTGTAAAGGCTGTTAGGACTTTGATTGACAGTAAAGAAAACAGAGTGTCAGAATGAACTAGGCACCATATAGACTGACGTGACTAGTGCAAAGGTGCTGGAACAAAACAGGCAAAAGTAGCATTCGTACACATCACAACATTCTTGCGTTCTGGGTTCGTTTGGTCTGTTTTCACATGCATCAGACAGATGTCTTTGACCGCTGCATCTTATCATTTTAAAAAGCGCCTCAGGACCCCTGCATTGTGGCTTTATGTTTTGGAATACAAGAATGTGTCCTGTTTGAACGCCACCTAGTGGGGCAACAGAGTCACAGACCAAATATACCAAAAACTGATGACCAAAGAAATGCAACATATTAATAGCTCATTTCAGTAGCTCACACAGCAGGAAGGAAACACAGGGAAATATATATTTCAATACTGTCTTTCGCAGTTATATCGCTGGGTAATTATACTGTATATAATATGCAGGCATCAGGGAGCCGCTATTAATATGCGGGGCATTAAAACTGCTTTCGAATGCACGATCGCTTTTTACTTTCACTTTCGAGATTTGCGATCGCACGTGCTCTGTGTAAACTACAGCGGCAGTACTTACCACACATTTTACAAGATCATGGTAGACAGAAACGACACCAAAACAGTTTAGATTTGAAACCTAGCGAGCTTTCAGACTAGACAGCATTTTAGGCATTTTACATGAGCAGCAATCTATTCAATATATTTATAAAATATATTAATATAAATTATATATTAATAAGTAACAATATAATAAGCCATAATATAAGTATATAAATAGTAACAATTCCAGAATGCAATTCTACAAGTTTAGTGAAAAAAATAAAAATAAATTCAACATGGCAGAAAAACAAGACATTTGATTATCAAGTATTATTATTATTATTATTATACATCTATTCAATATATTTATTATTTATACATTTATTGAATATATTAATATAAATTATATTATAATAAATATATAAAATAATAATTCATAAAAATAGTATAAATAGCAATTCCAGTATGCATTTCAAAAAGCTTAGTGGAAAAAAAACAAGATGGCAGAAAAACAGTACAAATTTAGAAAGAGAGTGTTAATATAAATATCTATAATAATATACATTTTAATACAAACAGTATATCATATTGTTTGTTACTAAATAATTTTTTATTCATTTTGTATATGAATGAATATTAATATACAATAATAGATATTTAATATATTTTAATTCATAATTGTATATATTTATCATTATTAATAATAACACTTAATTACAAAATCATTTTAAAAAGTGTATTTTATTCTTATAAGAGTATTGCATCGTTAGTTTAGTAACATGTTAACATTAACCCCTATTCAACTCTATGTCGAGTCTCATGTGCACTTCACATGAAGAACTCTATTTTAGTTGCCGACTATGTAGAGCATTGCAATTCAGTGAATTATGATTTCATTCATTCTATTTCATGGCTGCTGCCTTAGAAGTAAGTTGCCTATGTAGGCACAATGTGCTCTTTTACAAATCGTGATCCCTAATGAAATGTCATTGATTTGATGGTCTGAACATGGCAAGGGTATGTCCTCTTTCACACCAAACATGCAGTAAGTGTGTCTATTTTCACCGCTTTCACCATTCTGGTGTCATCCAATTATATGCGTTTAATTATCGCCTGAGTTCAAAGCTGCAATTCCCTCCATATGCTCTAATTTATGCACAGTGAAAATATGCTAACAAGAGAGCCGTCTAAGGCTTCTCATCCTTTGTTGTTGACGTCAATGGTTATGCAACCAATGAAAATCTATATTTTGATGCAAATTTATCTGTAGCCATCTTGTAGCATGGCATGCAAAACAAATAAATCTATTTAAACTAATAGAAAACAGGACAGACTGTTGGCTCTCTATTTAACGTCCAATGCGAAATCTGGGTCTTGAAACAATAATTTATGCACAGTGAAAATATGCTAACAAGAGAGCCGTCTAAGGTACATATTCCATTACAGTGCTCATGGATGGTGAGATAATATGCAATCATCATATAACCCGACCAGGCTACAATAGTCCAAATATAAGAACTTATTATAAGTGTACCGTAGTGATTCGGAATAAGACAAAAACGAGGTTTGGAAGATGAATTCATGATGTACTCGCTCATTATATACATTTTGCAAATTTTGAACACAGAAAAAGTTACATAGTGCTGCTTTAAGAATTAAATCATGCTGACCCACCTGAATGGCTCCACAGGTCCAGAAGATTCTAATTGGTCCCAGGAGGAATCAAACTCAGTTTTTGGGATGAAGTCAGGAAGAGTGAACTTACCCAACTGCTCTGCCAGCAGTCTGCCGCTATCTGTAGATACGACTCTCTCCTCCTCCATGTCACACTTATTTCCAGCCAGGATGACCTGCGCATTGTCCCAGGAGTACGTCTTTATCTGGGTTGACCTAGTTGAAAACAACGAAGGCTGTTGGGATTCACTCTAACAATGCAATTATGGCCCACATACAGGTATGCATATGAGCGAGCACCATGGCAAGAACGTGCTGCATCGTGCATGGCCTATTTGCACACTTCTTGATGCATTGCCATATATGCATATGGAGGCCAAAACTGGCATAAATAAATAAATAACAGAAACAAATAAATGGCTTAATAAAACAAATACAATTATTTATATATTAAATTTAGTCCTGTTTTTTTGTATTAATTTTTTCCCTTTGTTTTATATATTTTAAACTTTATTTTTCTTTCTTTCATTTGTATTTATTCATTAATTTAGATGGTAATTTATTATTATTTATATTTATACATATATATATTTTTTAATTTCTGCAGGTTTGGGCCTCCATATATGCAGGGCTCCGTCTTTCCATCTGAAAACACATCACCCAATTATTTATACATTTCAACGTTATTTTTTATCCTTTCATTTATTTATTTGTTTTTTAATTGTTCTTATGTATTTATTTTTGATATTTATTTATTATTATTATTATTTATAATAATTTATTTAAAATTTCTGTAGGTTTGGGCTCCCATATATGCAGTGCTCCATCTTCCCATGTCCAGTTATTTTTATTCTTTAACTTAATTTTTTATTCATTTATTTTTTGTACATTTTCATATTTTTTATTTATTTTTTCTACAGGCTTGGGCCTCCATCTTCCTGTCTCCATTTTTTTTTTAAATAAAATTATTTTTTTAATTAAAAATAAATAAATAATCTTCCCGTTTGCGAACACATCGCTCGTTTACAACGAATGTTTTATACACGTCTCAGTTTTTAAAGGCTTGTTTTGGTTCCATAGCAACAGCAGACAGCTGGTGCAGATTCAAAGGGGGTTCGTCACCAGTCCGCTCCGCTCACATGCTCTGTTCGTCACTGAAGCCCACGACACATTACAGTGTTTGTTCATGTATGTCGTAGCGATGCTGCAGAGACTGTGGTAAGAGTTGTTCCTGTGCTTCCCCAGCGTCCGTCTGGTTTAATTAGGTGTCAGTTCACTGACCGCAGCTGGAGTCTCGAGTATCACTAGACTCCGCTTCTTCTCTGAGCTCATTTCTTACGATAAGATAAACCGTGACTAGTCCTTTGACTCTTTAGCTTGCAGAACTACAGGCTACTCATCATTTCAAGGAGTTAAACTACAGTCAAGCTACTATTTTTTTTTTCTGAAAATCTAGAAAGCAACGTGACAAATTACTAACAAAAAGTAGCTATTTATGAGTGAAAACTCATTGTAATTTTTCATTCATAAATGTACATTTACATGAAATACATCTAAATAAATAGATAAATACAAACAGATAAAACTAAAACACTCCAGTTTATAATAAAAAAGTATAGTGAAGCATTTAGCTAAATATTTATTTATAAATTATCTAAATAATTAAAAATGTCAATTTCAATTATATAATATTGTTTATTACTAAATGTGGAAACTAAACGATTTCTATCAATTTAATATATTAATATATATTTAATAAATATTTAGTAATTTAACATTTATCATTATTAATAATATCACATTTATTTTTAAAACATTAAAATGTGTATTTTATTAGAATAGTTTAGTAATACCAAGTAATACTAGTAATACTAGTTTAGTAATAATCAAACTATTTAATTGAATGTGAAGTATCATGTACATTTCATGTGAGGAGCTCTATTTTAGCATTAAAAATGAATTAAAAATAAAAACTGAAAACGCATGAATGAAATGATTTTTTTTAAACCAGTTCACTTAATTAAAGCTTCTTGAGAGAACATTCTGCTTTTTGTTAAATGTTTTGCAATCATTTACTCATTTCATACTTTTATGGTGCCAGATTTTTGTCATTTACTTTTATTCTACGGAAAAGATCAGCATCAATATGATGACAGAATTTAATTTCTGAGTGAGCTACTACTTTATCTGCTGATGAAGCAGTATAACTGCAAATTCACCTCTGCAGCTCTGTCCTTTCAGTAAATTCAGGTCTCATTTCTGCTTAATAACGTCATAAACCTCGGGTCGTCTTTCTCCGTTATATTCCTTCTGTTCCCATTCCTCAGCCTCCTATCAGGACGTTCATTAGTCTGTCTTCTCACGCTAATTAAATCAACCTCTGCTCACTGACCACAGCCGAACGCCCAGCTGAGCTGATCAATAGGGCGGCATCCATAAAGCCCTGAACCGAACCCTGCTGCCCTTTAATACTAAGAGAAATTGAAATGACTCTTATTAAATATTAACCAGATGGATTCCTGAAGACTCAATGGTGCCACTTTTCCTCTAAGGTCTCTTTAACTGCTCACAGAGGGCCGTTTAGTCCACCAGATTTACTCTCTTCATCTTATTGTGAACGAATCATCAGTGTAAGTCTGTTTGGTAACACCTCTTAAAGCCTTCATGTATAATGCATTATAAAGTATTCATAATCTACGTTGTAAGGCATTCTATCTTTTTATAAATAATTGTAACCAAAGTTAAAATGCATTATAATATTTGAAGGTTTGTTTGTCATGAGTTTTAATGCATTAAACTTTATAAAGGTGTAACAGTAATTTGATAAGTATTAAAATGTATTTTAAATGTGGTTATAATAATTCATGAGATCATACAATGCATTATAAGGTGCATTACAAGGCATAATTAATGCATTAAAATTTACAATGCATTATATATAAAAGTTTTTAGTTTTACTGTCTGTTTTCATAACATCTTTTCAGAATATACTTTCTCCACCACAAAAGACATACCTATACTTAAGAAAAAAATCATTCAATAATAATATGAATCAAAATAAAAATCACAATTATGAATAAGAAATATAATAATATTAACTAATAATATCATGACCTACATTTCATGGTCCAAATGAATCAAAATTAAGTCCTACTTTACATTATTTCCCACTTAATTACATTTTCTGTTTTACTCAGGAATATATTATTATTAAAGTTATTAAACATTATTAAAGTTGAAGTCAGTGTGAAACACTGAGCAGAGCAAAATATTACAATATATACCTACATTTTGTTTTGCACAATATGCACTATATATATATATATATAT
>NW_015645567.1:700978-709059 GCF_001515625.1 Sinocyclocheilus rhinocerous | reverse complement strand
TAATATAAATATGACTAATATAAATAATTAAATTATAATAATTATATATTACATTTGATTCATTTTTAAATATTATTTTTATTATATATTTTGAATTCTGAGAAAAAAGTCAGAATTGAGAGAAACAGTCAGAATTGCGACATATAAACTCATAATTGTGGGGAAAAGGTCAGAATTGTGCGATAAAAAGTCACAATTACCTTTTTATTTTTTAATTCTGTGGCAGAAACGGGCTTCCATACTTTTTTATCATAGTTTACACCAATCTTCTTTATTAATTTACTATGATTTTACAGCAGTAACTATGCTATTTTGCTAGAATTTATGATTCCTGTATCTATGATTTTTCAGTTGTTATTGGAGTACATTTTACAAGAAAATACCATTTCTTTGTATTTCTTTCTACTTAAAA
Organism: Sinocyclocheilus rhinocerous; assembly: GCF_001515625.1. Lineage (NCBI taxonomy): Eukaryota > Metazoa > Chordata > Actinopteri > Cypriniformes > Cyprinidae > Sinocyclocheilus > Sinocyclocheilus rhinocerous. The sequence goes on along the minus strand of NW_015645567.1, from coordinate 708,647 downwards.
ATTGCACATTTAATTCAGTTTCAAAGTAAATTGATTCTACACCTTTTTTTTTTTCAAAGTACACTGTAAAAATTATTTGAGTATGTTTACAAGCATATAGTATTTCAGTCTTTCTACTTCAAAATGTCATGTTTAATTCAGTGTGTTGCTTGCCATTTCTGTAATTATTTGTCAAATTTACTAGCAATTTCTAGGTGAAAGTTGTTTCAAAGTAAATTCTACAGAAATTTCACTGTAGTAAATTATTGTATAGAGAACCCCAAAGCAAATTTGACATTTGATTGAAGGTATAATATGCATTTCTTCATTTCATTTAAATATTAATTTAACATTTCAGCAGGCGTGATGAAGGAGAGTCATTTAACATTTAACGTCTTCCAGATTGTTCCCAAATTTAGCAGGACCAAGGAGGAAAAGCGGAGACCTGCCAGGAGTTACCATGACGATCAAGCAGCAGCAGGAAGCTTCAGTAGCACCGGCTGGGAGGGTGGATGCAATAGAGCAAATTATGGAGCTTAAAGGGTCGTATTTTACACTTTTGCAGCATATAATTTCTCCCAGCTGTCCAGTTATAATGTTAGTCAAGGATTCTTGCATTGATAACAGCAGAATTTATTTTACATGACCAACTCTACTTCCTCTCTGACCTTTGTTATGATTGATGGTTGGGTGGGTCAAGTTGCTGAACACTGAACGGCTTTTGTTATGTAAATGTTTACCTCTGTAAATATTAATGAGCTTATAATGAGCTCAGTTTCAACCCTTCTACATAAAAATAGTAAAAAACAAACAACAACAACAATGATAACAGCAGAATTTATTTTACATGACCAACTCTACTTCCTCTCTGACCTTTGTTATGATTGATGGTTGGGTGGGTCAAGTTGCTGAACACTGAACGGCTTTTGTTATGTAAATGTTTACCTCTGTAAATATTAATGAGCTTATAATGAGCTCATTTTCAACCCTTCTACATAAAAATAGTAAAAAACAAACAAAAAAAAACAACAACAACAACAACAAAAAAAAAAAATATATATATATAATTGCACAAACCTTACATTGGGTGGTGGTGGCCTAATAAATTTGTTAAGCACTGTATGTATATATATATATATATATTTGTAAATATTAATCTACATAAAAAGAGTACAAAATGAATGCAACAGAGAAAGGGAAAAAAAATTTTTTTTCATTTTTTTTCATTTATTTAAATATATTTTTTAGAACATATATATATATATATTTGTAAATATTAATCTACATAAAAAGAGTGCAAAATGAATGCAACAGAGAAAGGGGAAAAAAAAAATTTTTTCATTTTTTTTCATTTATTTAAATATATTTTTAGAACCTTTATAACTGCATTACACAAAAGGTCACAGGAAAAAAAAGTTAAAAATATTTACATAGAAATTAATTAACATTAACATGAACACAATCGCCATACTGCTGTTTTAGTGGAATTGTTGTCCATGAATGCTGAATAGACTGCAAAAAACATTGTCATTTTAGTATTATTCAGATACTATTCAAGTTTTTTATTTTAATCCTTGTCAATTTTAGTAATTTTTGTCATTTTTATTTTTTTTGTCTGTAATTATGTACTAAAATAAAGAGAAAGGAAAACTTGAAATCGCATCATATGACCCCTTTAAGCTAAATGAAATTGAGAAATATTTCCTTGCCTTATATATTTCCTTGAAATAAGTGAAATCAGCTGAAATAATTTTTTTTAATTAATTCCGTTTTTATTCCGTGTTTATTTTAATTTCGAGTAACAAACTTTTTTTATGGTTTTAGTCTTAGTTAACTATAATAACCCTGATCACGAACCACAAAGGTGCTTTAAAGTCAAAATAAAACCAATCGCAACATATTTCACCTCTAAAATATGACAAACAAGCTGGAGAGATTGAAAAAGGACAGACTGCCGACATGAGCAACAAAGAAGCTGTTTCAGAGGTGGAATACGTTAGTACAGTCTTGTCACAGATTACAAAGACCATCTCATTACACCAAATACACAAAATAATGTTCTTTTTAGCAGCATCATATGACCCCTTTAATGTGCATCGATGAACCAATAAGACTACAAAAAGACCAAGATGTGCATGTCAGTACATCAAGTCAATTTGGATTTCATATTGACTGTAAATAGTCTTCCCATGTGCCACTAATACTACCCTCTAGTGTGCAGCGGACCGTGACTAACCGCCAAAACCCAAATCCTGCATGGCCTGTAGAGTGTGCGCTCTTATCTACCACAGACAGATCCAATGAGCCACCACACACCTTACACACACACACACACACACACACACACACACACACAGACAGAATGGCCAGCCACAAGATAAAGCATCAGGCTCCATTAGGAGGCTTTATGATGATCTACTACCACAAGCAATTATAAAATGGGCTCTGAGCGTCTCTTTATGGCTCTGTGAAAGGCTTCTGTTTGGACACACACAGACTGAAGTGGACGGCTCTAATTACCGCAAACAGAGCCGCTGATAAGAGCAAACGAAATGCGGTCGCTCCCTGAGCAGGAGCTGGTCAGACTCATCCACGAGCCCTCCAGAGAGAGAAACATGCTCAGATGCACTATCATACATATAACTCATACGTATAATATGTACCTATTATATAGGTACATATAACTCCTACAGTCTGCTTGAGTTTAAATTAGAGCTGTCGATCAATTCAAAATTTTATCACATCATGATACACTTATTAATCAAATCAAAAGTAAATCACCAAATGTAATTGTGATTAGACAAAGTAGCTTTAGAAGTCAATAAATACATAATGATCAAATACTAAAAATGCATACAAATAAATAAATAAACAAATTAATTAATTATATAATTCATATAATTCGATCAACATGTAAAACTGACAGTCCTTCTTAATAATACTTTATTCTCTTAAAAAACCTCACCAAATAGGCATAAGAATAAGCGTTAGAAAGTAATTAGTAAATAATGATTAAATAATAAAAATATTTAAACTAAATGATAAATAAAAACTAATTTAATAATATAAATAAATCAACATGACAAACTGACAGCCCTATTTTTCATAGTACTTTATTCTCAAAACATTTAACAAATAGACTTTAGAAAATGTAGCTTTAGAAGTCAATGATAAAATAAACAATATATAATAAAATAAGACAAAATATAATAATTTAAATAATTAAACGTTAAATCGAAAGTCATACTTTATTCTCTAAACAAACATGAGAAAACTTAGCTTTAGCAGCCTATTAAAAATAATGATTAAATAATAAGCATATATTTTAAAATTAATAATAAAATTAATTTTTTTTAAATATAATTAAATTAACGTTAAATGACAGTCCTAATTTTAATATACCCAATTCTATTTAAAAAAAAGACAACATAAGAAAACATAGCTTTAGAAATCAATTACAAATAATTAAAATATTTTAAATAAATTATAAAATCAAATTAATTTACATTGACAGTCCTATTTTTAATGTACTTTATTCTCTTAAAAAATCAGACATGAGAAAACATAGCTTTAGAAGTCAATTAATAAATCATAAAGTATATTTTAAAATAAATAAAAACAAAAAAATAAGTGATTAATGATTTAAATAATTAAATCAGCATTGTAAATTGACAGTCCTACTTTTAATAGTACTTTATTTTCCAAAAAGAGAGAGTGCTATAAAATGTGTGAAGCAGATGGATGATTCATGTGAGACTAATGCAAGTGGAAGAGCTTCATATCTGGCACACGTAATGCTAGTGAAGTATGACACTAATGTGAGTCAGCGCGAGCAGAGAGACGTCAATGTTAAAACTGCTCAGGGAATAAATGAGGATTAATACGTGTAAGCAACACCACATCCAGGCAAAACAGTAATACAGTAACTAACAAATATACCCCAGCGACTTAAGACTGGTTTTGTGCTCCAGGGTCACATATAAACGAACTATTTTGGTCAAAATGACAATATATAAAGTCGTGAACATGTTTGGAAACAAGGAAAATGAGCTTGCTTTAAAAATCATTATATCCTTCGTTTCCCTGCCTCTAAAAACCCACAAGATGCTTGTAATAAATGTTCTTAGCTCAGATTCATTGCACTGCCTTTTCTGTCTCTGACTCATTAGTTCGCAAACAAAAGGCTGAAATGATGTTCTCTAAAAGAGAGTGAAGATGATGGAGTCATTACTGTAACAGACTCAGATGTGGGACTGGTGCTGTTGAAATGTCAAGCTGTCAAAAGCGCTGTGACTTAAAATGGAGACGACACAAAAACCTCATACACTGTGACACAGGAAGAAAGATTTGGGGTCAGTGAGATTTTATAATGTTTTTGAAAGAAGTCTCTAATGCTCAGCAAAGCTGCATTTATTTGATCAAAAATATATAAGATTTTTATTGTTTAAAAAAAATAAATAAATAAATAAAACCAACTAAAAACTAATAACACAATAAAAATCTAGTTGAAAAGTAGTTAATGTAAGTTTTTCTTTAAAGCAAGCAAATATCAAGGCATATTATGCAATATAACAAAACAAATATATATATGTATATTAGGGCTGTCAAAATGGCTGAAAAACTCAATTCAACTTTTGTACTTAAATATGATCAAAATTCGAATTATATTAGAATTTAAAATTCATAATTTCAGTTAGGGTGAAGAAAAGCTTTTGGCTTCTCTCCTGAGGCCACAAGAGGGCGCATCGAGCAAAATATTACTAATGCACATTTATTCAAAGCAAAGATAGCATGACTATCTCTGAAAAAAGTGCATAATGTTTAAAATAATGTTTATAAACCAACAACTATAAACAAAACAGCATCATGTATATATGCATAGTTTAATACAAAAGGCCGAAAGCCAAATATGTTTTTTCAAAGTTGAACTTGCTTTAATTTTACATGGCTTTCTAAACATGCGGCTCTTTTGCGCGAGATGCGAGTGCAGCAGTGATAGATGTCCCTCTAGAAAATGCGCGAAATATGCATTCTGTGTGAACGGCTTGGTTTCAGTTTTGACGTAAACAACACCTTCTCCGCATTGATGTTCTCTTTTCGCGCAATATTTGCAATTAACAACACAGTAGCGCCACATCCAGTGGCTTCAACTGGATAGGCTAACAAAAACATTAAGATGCAATGACGCTTACATCGTCATCGCATCTTGTGCGCCACTGATAAGGCTGCCTCCTTAACGCACACCTAAAATTCGAATGCAACGTTTTTGCATTCGAATGTGGATTTTTATTTTAAATTCGACGAATTTTCGAAATTCGAATTTTTTTTGACAACCCTAATGTATATGTATGTATGTGTATATATGTATGATGTTGGATTTTCCTCCTTTGAACATTAAAGGAATAGAACAGACAGAGTGCCGTTCTCATTTCCTGCATGACAAAGTGGTGGTGCCATCATTAAGGTAATGAAGAGCATGTTTGTTAATGCGTCGCCCTCATTCTGACAGGGCCGGTCCGTTTGCACGCCATCCGAGAGATTCATGCGTCTGGAGACGCTCCAGATCCCACGCTGAGTTTTATTGATCTGTGACTTGTGTGGACTAACCCTTTATCCTTTCATTGGGCCAATAAATTAACGTTAGACAACGTGAGCGAGCCATTTAGGAGATGGGCTGTTACCTCTGTCCTCTGGGGCCGGTTGGGAGCGGGGCTGCTGCTAGACCATGAGGACTGATTTGATTTAGAATAGTGAATGCTGTGAGTGAGTGAAAATACTTAAGATCAGCAGCTGAGCAAATGAGGACTGGTAAAAAAAACAGCTGACACTTTCACAGTCTGAGGGAGAGACGCTAGAGTAGGGATCTTTAAAGAAATCAATTCACGCTGGCAAAGAAATTCACAGACAGCAAGTCACAGCACAAAGAGACGGAGAACCACGACAGGCGATAAAGAAATGTCACCTACAATATCACTACAGATAATGATTAACTGTAAAACTCATACAGTTTATACTGCAGTACATCTACTGCAGATTTATAAAAATCTGACTCCAAGCAAACTAGTGCAGACACCATCATTGATTATAATGGAAGCGATTTACAGTAGCTTCAATGTGTCGTAATATGCTTGTGTCTGGCGAGACTGTTATTTTTGACATAAGCAAACGTGACTAAAACAAGCAATGAGCATTAGGACATTTTAATGGTAGATTTTTTATTGGTTCCAATCCAAATTTTTTCAAATTGCAACATCACCTGTGGTGAGAACATGAAATAAACATTTTTGGAGCTGTGGTGTGCCAACCTTGCTTTCTTTTTATAGTTTACAATAGGTGAGAACCCTCATTGAGTTTTTTTTTTGCCTGTCAGATGTGCACAATTTTTTGAAATTGTTATGAATAAATATTATTCCATTTTCCAAAAGAATAATAATGAAAAATTGAGCTAAAAGGGCATGCATTTTAAAATTAAATTAAAATGAAATTATTTGTAAATAATTTTTTTATGTTAAATAATTTTTTTCTGCCAATATATATGTACAGTATATATTAACATGGCATATATATATATATATATACACACACACACACACACACACACACATATGTGTGTGTGTGTGTGTTTTATTTTTATTTATTACTCATATAAATAATATATATTTATTACACTTTATAACACATATTTTTCTAGGCATGAATAAAGATGATTTCATTTTCAAAAGAATATTAATATTGTTTCAATGATAAATTCAGTTTTCATGTCTGTTTTCTTTCAGCTGAAAGGCCTTTAGTTTTCTTTTGGTTCTTCAGATTTCTTATAACAACAACACAGGCACCATTCAAGCGAACAAATTTAGCATCGCTTTTAGGACTTTTGATTTCAGAACGGCGTGCACACAAGAGCATAGAGAAAATCTCTGTGAATGAAAGGAGACGTATGCCACGGGGAAAAGAAACACACACACACACACACACACACACGTGAACTCACTCACCTCCTCATTCTACCTCTACGATTTCTCCCAAAAGGCTTCGTGGTTGAACGAGTGAGTGTAAAAATAGCTCAAGATGAATAGTCATGTCATCAGTGGTGGCGTCTCCTCTGACCACAAAGCACACGGACGACGAACGTACAGTGTTTTGGGGAAGAAATGAAGCGTTTAAAGCACAGGACTGGTAGAGTTTTGAATTCAATACTAAACTGATAATAATAGCACTCCCATCCCATGACTTCAAATAAGATTACAGGCATTAGATGTTAATTTAATAAGCAAATATGTAGGCTATAAATGATAAAATACAAGACAGAAAGCAAACATGTCTTTTCTTTGTTTGCTTTCTGTGATTGTAAGCAGTGATAATAAGATATTTGACAGTTTTAAGATTGTCAGGTGATAGACATACCTGCTTGACTAATTTATAAATTATATTAATTCTATGTATTTATATGTTTTTTGAGAGGTATTTGGCTAAATATTTATACTGTATATATATATATATATATATATATATATATATATATATATATATGCAATTTAATGATAGCATGTAAGATTTATTATACACAATATTTACTCAAAATTCACTCAAAAACCTTAATGACATCACAACGTTTAAAAGTGACATATCATGAAAATCTGACTTTTCCAGGTTTTAAGTGCTATAATCAGGTCCCCGGTGCATCTACTAA
>NW_015645567.1:694015-700326 GCF_001515625.1 Sinocyclocheilus rhinocerous | reverse complement strand
TGTTTCTGCTTCCACTCAAAATAGGCATTTTCAAAATGATATAATAAATGATCTGTGGAGTATTTTGAGCTGAACTTCACAGACACATTCTGGGGACACCAGAGACTTATATTACATATTGTAAAAAGGGGCATAATATGTCTCCTTTAAAGGAATAATTCTCTACGCATTTTAATGACAGAAAGTGAGATTATTAATTATTTTACACCATATTTACTGAAAAATATTAGAAATTGAAAATACGTATCCATTGGCTGTTTTGAGAGACTGGCTTGAAAAATAGTTAAATTATATTAATTATATATTTATATTGTGTCAGTGAATTCTTTAATCTACCAACAGCTCAGTGAAAATCTAAAAAACTATTTCAGCAAAGCAAAGCTTTTGAGTGCATTTTTAGTAAATATTATGTAGAAGAAATAAGAAATCTCACTTAACAAATATTACAATAATATATTAGTTAATTAAGAAGGCATGGATATCAGCTGACAATATTACAATCATACAATGCTGACATAAATACAGCATATACTGTAAAATACAGTAAGTGAACTCTCTGTATGCTAGATGTTGTGCGATTAGAGCAGGTTCAGAGGTGTCATGTGATCACACAGTGATCTTAATAATAAATGGGAGGTACGTGGGAACACTTCCTATTACATTTCTTCTCAGAAACCCGTAATTAGTTCATTGTAACATCTCCACAACGAGCGTGAGGTGATAACTGAGAGTCTAGTTTCTTGACACACTTCTACAACTCTCTACCACTGAGAGCGAGGCGTGCGACGCTACTAAAATCATGCGTTTGCAATGTATACAGCTCTGTTGATTATAATGGACACGTTCTATCAGGGCTCAAAGTTTAGATTGTTAGCTTCAACATTTAGCCCTAACAACAGGAATAAAGTTACTTGTTACTTTCTGGCCTCACTCAGTAATTATCAGGCATTCTGAGATGTGCATTGTCACTTTAAATGGCATGTCGGGACAGATTGGAAAGCTTTTCACTGGATTGATTGACTCGCATTCTTGAAACTTGAAATGAAGCCGCTCAGATCTATAATGCTAAATGAGCTATTAATGGACACGTTCTATCAGGGCTCAAAGTTTAGATTGTTAGCTTCAACATTTAGCCCTAACAACAGGAATAAAGTTACTTGTTACTTTCTGGCCTCACTCAGTAATTATCAGGCATTCTGAGATGTGCATTGTCACTTTAAATGGCATGTCGGGACAGATTGGAAAGCTTTTCACTGGATTGATTGACTTGCATTCTTGAAGCTTGAAATGAAGCCGCTCAGATCTATAATGCTAAATGAGCTATTCTCACGGTGCTGAATGAGACACATGATTCATAGCTGATACGGCTGCGCTTCCTGGAACAAAACCATTGAGCCCAGCTGTTCCTGTTCTCTACATCTGGCTGATATAATAGGAAAACGACAGGAGCTATAAAGACCTTTGAGCATGTTTTACCACACTTACTCTGTGATAAACTCATGTCCTACATACTGAAATGTCCTAGGTTGCGTTTTGTGAAATAACGTAAATAATAATGCGACGACACAACTGAATCGAACAAAAACAAAATGTTTGGCTTGAGATAATTCAGCCTTTACTACGCTAAAAAATGATTTCTTTAAAAAGTGGGATTTCTCAGACATCCCAGTGCTTACAAGACAATCTACAACTAAAATGATTATGAAAAACAATATATTGATACAAAAGCATTAAATAGCAGTTAAATGGTGAGTTCGCCGGTTTTCAGCCAGCTTTATATTGTTAAAATGTCGGTAGTAAGAAAACAAACAATGTGTATTATTTTTCCATTTTACCTGCACCAAAATATCCCATTTATCTGTCAGCAAAAGTCTTTTGACTATTGAAGCTCCAGGGCTTTTTTTATACTACAGATAGTTTTTCTGCATTTTTGTAACAAAAAATGTTTTATGGTTTTATTTTTTTATTTTAGTCAACTATAATAACCTATTACTTCTCACTGTAAACATGTTTTGCCTGGTAAAGGCAAAGTGTTGAAAATGCAATTTCAGCTGGAAGAAAAATTGAGCTCATATATTGAAATAATATTTATTTCTAAAATGTATACATAAATACACTCTAAAAAACGCTGGGTCAAAACAACCCAATTGCTGGGTTTGTCCCTATTTTACCCAGCACTGGGTTGTATTTAACCCAGCATTTTTTAGAGTGTAATATTAAATATTTATTACACTTTTCTTAACTTTCTTCACCACAGCACTGTTTTTTCAAGCATTTAGTACCGATTTTTAAAAAAAAAAATTTATTGTTTCTACTGCATAGACAGAATTACCCCTTTATTAGCAGCTGTGCTTGTGTAAAAATGCTGGGTTTGTCCCTATTTTACCCAGCACTGGGTTGTATTTAACCCAGCATTTTTTAGAGTGTAATATTAAATATTTATTACACTTTTCTTAACTTTCTTCGCCACAGCACTGTTTTTTCAAGCATTTAGTACCGATTTAAAAAAAAAAAAATTATTGTTTCTACTGCATAGACAGAATTACCCCTTTATTAGCAGCTGTGCTTATGTAAAAATTAGTGACTGATCATATAACCAATGACTATGGAACGCAGGTTGATGTAAAAATGTCTGAAAGTGCAATCAAATCAGCGTTCGCTCTCCACACATGACGTTATCAAATCAATGATGTCAATGCAAATCAGTTCAGAAACCACATGCAGCAATTTTCAAGACAGGCATTTGCTTTAGGCTACTTTCCATAAAGTTTGTGTATTAGATAAAACAGTCTCAGTTTTCAATCCATCCCTATTGAAGATTTCATGCACATTAAGGACAAAATAAAGTGGGGTAACTATATTTGGTGTCATGAAAAGATGATTCTCCAAGGGCTGATTCACTCTGGCAAAACTGAATTCCTAACCGCACATGAATGACATTATTTCGGTTTAAAACATATAAACCTTCCTGTTTCTGTTTTCTGAAAGCATGCACACTGGATGTCTAACAAAAGTACAGTGCCATTGAAAACATCATTCCACTAAGCCACTTTTATCCATCATGTTCGTTCACCACCTGCTTTGAGCATTTCAGACATTTTGAGTCACACTGACTCATATGTTTGCGCCAAACACACCAAATATGATGCAACATAGTGATTTTTATTTAGCATGTTGAGTAGTGAGTATCTTGTCATAGAATAGTTTACCAATTACATTAAATAAAGCAAAAAAGCAATGAAATTCAACACCCTAGGCCATTCCACTACATGAATATCCATGCACAAGACACAATGTACTATTTACTTTTTAGAAGGAGAAAATATCAAGCTACAAATAATTGGCATTTGTCTAATTTAGTGGATTGCATCCCACCAGTTGAGAAGCATTGACCAGAGGCAAGCAAGCCTCATTTCAAGCTACACAGCTAGTCTAGTGAAACCTGCTGCCTAATGTAGGCCAACTCACCCATATCTGCAGTTTGATTCTCTTGTCGTTCTTGTAGACGGTTTTGACTTTGAAATCGATGCCCACCGTGCTCACAAACGCTGATGTGAAGGAGTCGTCAGCGTACCGGAAGAGAAACGACGTCTTCCCTACACTGCTGTTGCCGATGATCAGCAGTTTGAACATGTAATCGAAGTTCTGGTCAGATCCTTCTTTCTGTGTCGCAGCCATCTGGAACAAGAAAAGACGCTTTCAAACAAACAGCTTTGGCAACACAGATGTGCATTTTATCTGCACCAATAAATCTTCATAAGCTCATCGCTATATTTCATAATAGTGGACACTAATCAAGCCGTTTCAACTGAAGACTGAAGGAGGTCAGATTTTTAAACTAACAGTTTAAAAACAATAAAAATCCAACACTAAACTGTTATTTATTGACAGAAACACTTGGATTAATTAAAGTAATTTGATAATACACTGTTATTGTTTTTAATGACTGATATTATGTTTGTTTAATTGTCTGCTAACCAATGTAGAACCATATTTTAATTTCTGTCTTTTTAAGTACAATTATAATCATTAGACTAGAATATAATTATGAATAACAACACTAATAATAATTATAATCTACCGTATTTACACTTTTTTGTAAACTAAATTTGTACTGTATTACATGTTTTTTTTTTGCAATCTAAATTCATTTTTCGCAATCAAAAAGTTAAAAAATAATAAATTGTAAAAATGTTAATTTAATGTCATATTAATAATTTTTACTGTAATATCGGATCTACTACTTCATGCGTATCTAAGGAATAACTGCAAACACCATAACATTGTATGTTTTGTATTTATAATGTATATTTATGTATACAAAATATAAAAAGTGCAATGGTGTTTGCAGTTATTCCTTAGATATGCATGAAAAGCTATTAGTAGATCCGATATTACAGTAAAAATGTAACAATTATTTGGGTAAACCGATTATAATTATTTGAAAATATAATCAGACCTAAACCTCTTTTTTTAAAATGTACTTAAAAAGGGTATAAAAAAAGACAGATTTGACATGTGGTTTAAATATCAGCAAAGACGAAACTTGTGAATTGGCTTTGAAAAGTACAGGCCTATTAAACTTACTTCTACACATTACACGTTAACACTACATACAATAAAACACACACATCACATTTTATTTAGGGTTGACGTTAATCAAATTTGGAGCTTGTTATTGGCTGAAATAACCTAGAAAATCATCCATAAAACCCATCCTCAAACACTGAGGATCTTAAAAATACAGTCGAGCTGACAATCATTTAATTATGATAATGATCAATGTACAGAGAGGAAGCGATTTAAAGCTATAAAATGCTTTAGTACAGGAATATTCCCCCAACCCCCACATTACAGAGCGTTAGGGTGTTTCCTTTACGCTTGACATTAATCAAATTTGGAGCTTGTTATTGGCTGAAATAACCTAGAAAATCATCCATAAAACCCATCCTCAAACACTGAGGATCTTAAAAATACAGTCGAGCTGACAATCATTTAATTATGATAATGATCAATGTACAGAGAGGAAGCGATTTAAAGCTATAGAATGCTTTAGTACAGGAATATTCCCCCAACCCCCACATTACAGAGCGTTAGGGTGTTTCCATCAATTTTTTATGCACCAAGAGCTTGTAACACTCTAAAGAGAAAGGAAAACTTGAAATTGCATCATATGACCCCTTTAAATCTCATTGGTTTGGTATCCGTCAATCGTTTTAATCTGGAAACCCTGAAAAACCCCGGCATGAAGTAGGTTAGGCAAAAATACTCAAATATGTGCGTTAAAAGATGGCCTACTTTAGTGTCCTTGGCAGATTAATATTTAGATTTTGCTCAATATTTCAGTGTCTCGCCCTAGAGCGTCTGTCAGCGGTATCGATTGAGATGAGGCGTGTGTAACAGTTTGTAACAGTGTTTCAGTTTGATTTCATCTTCACTGCGCCATTTAGAAACATTTACAGGCATGTTTAAAACGCACAGATGCTTCGTTCACCCTGTCGAGCACATGTTATGTTTGTTTGGTATGGTCTGCGGTCATTTGAAACATGAGCTGCGAGTTCCTTTTTCCGTCGGATTGTTGCAGCAGCGCGACCTCTACTGGCAGCTCCAGTGTAAGCGCTATTAAATGTCATATTGCCCCTTTATGGACTAATCGACCTATATATTATTAAAATATTTAGTCTGCATAGAACAATGGTGATGTTTTTTAGTCAGAGCAAATCGAATTTTAATATAGTTATCAATAAAACATCAATAAAATAAATAAAAAAATACTAAATTTCTTTACTATTTTTAAGGCTTTTGCAAATCTCTGGCAAACATTTAATCATAGGATACATTATATGAACCTGCATTTATATAAGTGTACATGTATAAAGCAAATCTAAAGGAATTCTAATAATAATTCCAATATTTCAACACGAATACTAAAAATTCAATAGTGGATAAACTGAAAAACAGATTCAGTTTTGAGAAGCAAGATGTAATTACTCACAGCAGTGACACAATGTTATTTAAGTATTATGCATATACTTCTATAGTATTTAGAAATATTTTGAACTGGCTTTTATTTTTATATTTTCAGTTTTAATTGTAGTTTAAGTTTTAGTCATTTTTATTAGGTGCTTTTGTCATTTTTATTAGTTTTTCACCTAATATTTATATTTAATCTTATTTTATTTTAAATTCATTTCAGTTAACCAAACAATTTTTACGTTTTAATTTTAATTTTGGTTTCATTTAACAAATGCATATCATTAAATTTATATAAATATTCAATTAAGAAAATATAAATAAATATATTTATTTAT
>NW_015645567.1:682975-693893 GCF_001515625.1 Sinocyclocheilus rhinocerous | reverse complement strand
TATGTATATATATATATGGTTATCATAATTATAATCATACAATTATTATTAAATTATTATACATTATTATTATTATTATAAATAATTTGTTCCAAATTATTAAAACATTTGTTCCAATGGTGGTGATTTTTTTTAAACCAAACTATATTTTACAGTAAATGCATTTCTATTTTAAATTTTGTTGTTTGACTCTGAGACCTGGAAGTAAGAACAGTTCTATTAGCTTCTAATTCTAATTTCCATCCTATGAACAATACAACGGATACTTGTATGTTGGCCATGATATGCTTTACAGTGCTGATATATGTCCTGCTATTGAACACATTTCAGTATGGAGGACTGTATCGAGGTCATCCTCGAGGAGCACAGCAGCAGGTGGCTCAGTCATCAGCAGTCCGGCCCCAATGTCACCTTACTGATCAGATCTGCCTTCGCTGGAGTCTACAGACTCTGGGCCATGTTCTGTATGCCTGGACTGAGGATCCCTTTCAGACTAAAGGTGCTTTGACTTTCTGCACATTTCTCTCTTTAACAGAGAGAAGTTGAGAGAAGCAAGGGAAGCTGAAAAGGTCTGGTATGATATTCTCCCTGGTGCCATTTCAACAAAAGAACAAACTCTAAATGTTATCAAGCTTCTAGAAGGACGCAGAGGCTATCTGGCTGACCTGGGATCAGGCGATGGACGTTTGGTAAGTCAGGGATGAAATGGCAGGCTTTGGAGCTTATACTAGATGAATGTGCAACATTTCATGTATTAACTTTCCTGTTCTGAAATGCAGGTATTTGCAGCATCGTCTTCAATGCACTGGTTTTGAAATAAACTCCATATTATTGGCCTGTTCAAGGAGTAAAGCATGGTGGTGTGGGGTACACACTGATATTCATTTCGTTAAACAGGATTTCTGGAAGGTAAGCTTTATACGTATGTATTTCAATTATTTTACATTATGTCAAACATGTCTATAGCTTTTCTTACTGCAGCTCTTTTATATTTCAGACGGATCTGTCCAAATACAGAAACGTGACCGTGTTTCTGGCTCCTGCAGTGGTATGTTGCTGGATTGCCGTGTGGGGGGCGCTATAGGATCGTATAATTAATTTTCTGTCTTTTATCTACTTGCAAATCCCACATGCATTTAAGTATTTTCAATTTTATAAACTGCTCACCCTTATTTTGTGTCCTCGCTTGCATTCAAACATGCAAGTAAGCTTCAATATTATATAATATATTATAAACAAAAAATATAATTTTTATAACATTTATTAATTTTAAGTTAATGTATAAATATGGTATTGTTCATTCTTAATTCATGATGCATTGATTATGTTAATATAAGAAAATAGCAATTGACATTAATAAATGATAAAAAAGTTATTAACTATTGCATTAGTTATTGTTAATGTATGTATTGTCAATTGTTAAAGTATCATTTAGATATTATAATCAGTTATCATTTAGATACTATAGTTCAGTTTTAATTAGCTATTTTAGTACATCAAGTTAAACTAAATTAAAAATGTAGCTGAAAAATACATTTACATTATGCATTTATATATATATATATATATACAAAACATTTAACATTTTATTTCAGTTAATGTTTATTTCAAGTAAGGACATTTTTTTTAATGGTTTTAGTTAACTATAATAAACCCTAAATGTTAGCAAAACATCATATGAATACCTCATATGAGGTTTGAAGATGTTTAATGATGATTTATATGTGTTCATGTGGCAGATGGGGGTTCTGGAAGAGAAGTTGTTAAAGGAACTTCCTGAGGATGCCAGAGTCATTGTGTACCGTTTCCCTTTTCCTCACTGGCCCCACAGCTGCACTGCTGGATCTTTAACTTGAGATTTAAGAAATAAATTAGACAAAATTAAGTGCTCTACAGATTTTTTTTCTTGCATTAAAATAGATTATAATCTATTATAATAATTATTTAGGCCTAATCAGTTTTTCAGTTTATTCTGCAGGATTGTTTTTTTTTTTAGTATTTTTGTTGGAATTGTAGTAGGAGATATTGTAGATTCTTTAAATGGTGAAACCAATGATTTTTTTAACAGGTTTATATAATTATGTTTCCTAAGATGAGGATGCCAGAGTCATTGTGTGCCGTTTCCCTTTTCCTCACTGGCCCCACAGCTGCACTGCTGGATCTGGATTAAACCAGGTCTGGGCTTATGATGTGCACACTGCTAGAGAACCGTCCAGAACGTCACCAATCACAAGCCTGAACCAGCCTACTGGTCACCAGTGAGCAGTTGATTCTCAATGGTCAACAACAAACAAGCCACATGCAACTCCGAAATCAAGATATTTAGCATTTTATAAAAGCTTTACATAACAGATGATTATTGTTTCTGTGTGACTGGCAAAACAATGCATTTCCAAATCCTATTCCAAAGCAAGCTGCAATATTGGATGTGTGATGCTAAATAAATTGTTGAAATGTTTTCATTCATTTCCTGCCTTGTATTGGACATGCAATTTACATTGGGGTCTAAAAGTCTGAGATCACTAATGAAAATGCTTCTATTTTACTTTTTTAAAAATTATTATTATATCATCAACCTATAATTTGAGTTAGAAGTTAAACTAAAATATTGATTATTATAGTTAACTGAAACTAAAAACTTCAAATAAAATAAACATGAACAAAAATATATATAAAAAAAGATATTTTAATAAATAAAATTAATAATTAATTTAACCAATAAAATGAACAAAAACTATACAGACGTATTTAAAATACTAAAAATAACACTGGATTTGTGATGATCCAAAAAGCATCTTGAATTTCACATTTTTCTGTCTGTACAAAGAGTCACATGATCAACACCACTCATTAACTTACATTTGATTTGTGTACTGTACTGAATCTGAACTAGTCCTTTATTTTGACATAAAAATCTTAAAGCTTTATTTCAAGGCTTAAATGAAAAACAATCCAAGATTTTCAACATGGTCTCAGACTTCTGCACTTCACTGTATGTCTGTTATATTCAAATTCTTTTAAATTAAAAAGTCTTGAGAATGTTATCTTACATACAAGTTAGGATGGTTATAAGGGATATAATACATAAACATCTAATCTTCTGATGCATCATTTGTCTCCTAATCTCCCTCACAGCCACATGAGAAGTTGCCTTATATGACTTGTGTACCCAGAATGAGCTATTAGATCTGTCACGTTTACATACTTATCATCACACTGTCTGCTGTATTACCCTCAACTATGCAAAGCGGATGCTGTTGGCTGGAAAATACAAGCTTATGTTTTTATGCAATGTCCACCAACTACCCCTGCAAACACAAGCTCCTCACCCTTCCATACATTCATGTCTTTACACTCTGCTATAGAAGAACCTTCCAGGCATCAGAGACATCTCTGATGAATAATTCACGAGACGTGATCAGCTAGACATGAAAAGCAATAGGATTTGAAAAAAGTGAAAAATGGGATCTGCATTTAATTTTGTACTGTTATGTGTTTTATTAAGCCTGTGCTGTGAATATCCATTGTTTGCATGCGATCAATATAAATGTGTACTGTTGAATTTAACTATAAATAACTGAGCTCAGCATGCAAACACTTTATATTTCACTTTATATTCTACAGAACAGCATCAACACACTTGAGCTGATCCAAAACAAAAGTAAACATTTCCCCACTCTTCCTAAAGACCACTTTGCAATGCATTGCATACAATTTGTTACCTTAATTTGCAGAAGACTGAGAACTGATGGCCGTCTCCTTGAACAAAGGAGGTAGAGCAGTTTAATGGACGTGAATGTTTAACACTGTAGTCACTGTAGTAATACTGTTAGATGCTGAGTGCATCTTACAAGAAGATGAGCTGTTATAAAGACAAAAAAACACAACACATATGCATTAGCCATGACATTATGTAAATATGTGAGGAAAATGGTAAAACACAAGCATATTTATTTTATTTCTATCATTTAGACTCTAAATATCATACTATGATCTATGTAGGTTAAATGCTTCTTATCTATCTAAATAAAATATTATTGTAAATCTGTTGGCTGAATGTCAGTGTGTAAAAGGAGTGCCATAGTATGAGTCATACATGCGCCACACATCCAAATCCATAGTGAAACTAGTGTAAAACCACCACATGGTGGCGCTAGAGCGCTTTACTGTAACATGCTGTCTCTTAAACATGTCCATGCATGTCCAAACTTACTGAAACAAAATATTCTAACATACTTTATAGACAGATTAAGTAATATAAAGTGAATAAAATGCGTTCAAAATCTGAAAAATAAACCATAATACATATTGTAAGATAGAGTTTTTAAGTATTGACTAATAATAATAAATAATAAAAAAATCTGAAAATAATAATATTAAAAATAATTTTGTTTAGTTTGTTTTTCCATGTTAAAATTATACATTTCATTTAAATGTAATGTGATCAAAGTTATTACAACTGTGCTTCACAGATCTGTCTAATCTCAGAAATTTAATATTCCATATGCCAAAGCGCAAACCATAACAACACTGACTTGGCGATTCAAGTCGCTGATTAGAGACGCGAGTCTAGCATGACGCGCCAGTGCGAATAAAATAACTGGGCGGAGCGGCGCGCGTGCTGTCTATAAGAGCGAGGCTCTGTGGTGATTCTTCCCAGTCGGGACTCGAGCATGGACATACTCAGGAGTATAACACACCATCATCATCATCATCATCATCAGCCTGTGAATAACGGCAAGATGTGTGAACACACACACCACAGACCCACCGAGGGCAGACGAGGGAAATTAGAGGACAATCATTCTCACGCCACGCAAGAAATGTCACGCATCATCACGGATTCAGCCACTGGGAAATGTTACTGTAGAGGAAAAGTTTTGGGCAAGGTAAATATTTTACATTTGACTCATGAAAAAGTATTATGGTGATATCATAGTATTTTTGGAGCACCATTTACAAACCAGAGTACAGAAATATGGTAATACCATGATATATATGAAAGCCAATAGTATTTTGAAAGTGTTTTATTTGGAGTTTTATGTTTCTATTCAATAAACCAATAAAAACAGTTAGAAAAAACAATAGAATACATTGTATTTATATGTAATGCACTAGTTTGTTTGTCATTGTAGCATGTTATAATGCATGCTGTCTCTGTTGCAGGGCGGTTTTGCCAAATGCTATGAATTTACAGATCTAAGCACAGGCAAAATGTATGCAGCCAAAATCATTCCACACACGCGTGTTTCCAAACCTCACCAAAGGGAAAAGGTAACTTGCTTTCCTGAAATCACGTGTTTGCTCCTGGCTGCATTGCTTCAATTGTTTATTAAGCTTGCAACCGTTTGATTTACAGATCGACAGAGAAATCGAATTGCACAGATCCTTGCATCACAAACACATCGTTCACTTCTACCACCATTTCGAGGACAAGGATAATATCTACATTCTACTTGAATACTGCAGCAGACGAGTGAGTGCTGTCGACGTCCTTCTTCGATTGATGAAACGGATCTTGTAGGAAGTATTGTTGCTCACATACAGTTCTTTTGTTCTTCAGTCACTAGCACATATTCTCAAGGCCCGAAAGGTGCTTACAGAATCAGAGGTTCGGTACTACCTAAGACAGATCGTCTCGGGGTTGAAGTATCTCCACGAGCAAGAAATCCTCCACAGAGACCTTAAACTAGGTAAGCAACTAGCGCATACATTCAAACCCCAAAATACAGCCAATAATACAGCTTTCCTGTAGTTCAAACATGGCGGCAGCAATGCCAAAGTCATAGGTTCGATTCCCAGGGGAATGCATGAACTGATAAAACATTTACATTGAATGCAATGCAAATCACTTTAGATTAAAAAACTGTCTGCCAAATGCATAGATGTAAATGTAATAAACCCCAATTCTGTTGCTCTTCCCAGGTAACTTTTTCATCAATGAGTCTATGGAGCTCAAGGTTGGAGACTTTGGTTTGGCTGCAAAGCTCGAGCCGGTCGAGAACCGTAGAAGAACAATATGTGGAACACCAAACTACTTGTCGCCTGAAGTCCTCAACAAGCAAGGGCACGGTTGTGAATCTGACGTCTGGGCGCTCGGATGTGTAATGTAAGTATATTGACCGACTTTTCTCTTGGATTTCATGTAAATGTCATGGAGATGCTTAATTATGATGGATCATTTGCATCCAAACAGGTATACCATGCTTTTGGGAAGACCTCCATTTGAGACTACTAACCTTAAAGAAACGTACCGGTGCATTCGGGAAGCGCGATATTCCATGCCGTCGTCTTTGTCAGCCCAAGCCAAGCATCTCATCAGCAGTATGCTGGCCAAAAACCCAATGGATAGGCCACAACTCGATGATATCCTACGCCACGACTTTTTCTGCCAGGTGTGTGTCTCTTTGTGGAAACGAAACTATCTTGACCAGTTCCCACACAATGAAATATTCAGTGGCTTTGAGCTTGGTTTTTTTCCGTCTTATATCAGGGTTTCACACCAGACAGACTGTCTGCTAACTGCTGCCATGCGGCCCCAGACCTTCACCACACCAGCCCTGCCAAGAGCTTCTTCAAGAAAGCCGCAGCCGCCCTGTTCGGTGGAAAGAAGGACAAAGCCAAGTACTTGGAGACTCAAAGTAAGCACTTTCACCCCAAGTTTAACCTAAACCATTTCTGGATTATCCAAATTGCATAATCAGATTGATAATGATTTTGCTTCTTGCAGATAAACCAACTAAGGAGGAGGAAGACATAAACAGACTATGCCTTGACCTCCGGAAAACGTCAATCAGCCCTCAACCCTGTAGACAAACTCTTGAGGTGAGCTCCTTCGTCCTTCATCAGAGTTGAGCAGATAGTTTAAGATTGTAACCTAACCCCACATTCCTTAATTTCCCACAGGACAGTAAAGCCCCCATCCCAGCTGCTGGAAAACCAGCTGTCCCGGCGAAGGACACCAGCAGCAAACAACACATTAAAGACAGCATTCGAATGATAGTGCGAGGAACCCTCGGGAGCTGCAGTAGCAGCAGCGAATGTATGTTGCACGTTTTTTTTGTTTGTTTTCAAATTAAAGGATGTTAATGGATGTTTTAATGCGATATCTAATGGGTTTTTGGTGCTTTTTGTGTCTTCAGGTCTTGAGGACAGCACAATGGGAAGCGTCGCGGACACCGTGGCCCGAGTACTGCGAGGCTGTCTGGAGAACATGCCGGAAGGTGCGTATCTCATGATCTGAACTCCATCTGCTTCTCAAATGCAAAGTCACTTTTAATAATCCATTTCAATCTCTCGTTCACAGCTAATAACATTTCAAAAGAGAGCATGAACAGCAGCGTCCAGTGGGTGACTAAGTGGGTGGACTATTCCAACAAGTACGGCTTTGGCTACCAGTTGTCAGATCACACAGTTGGCGTTCTCTTCAACAACGGCACTCACATGAGCCTGCTGTCGGACAAAAAGTACGTTGAAGATCTCAGATGTCTTTTTAGCTCTTTTGTTGTAAAAAATCATTGATTTCATGAGGACTAACATGTCTTTTTGACCTTCAGGACGGTGCATTACTATGCAGAGCTGGGACAATGTTCAGTCTTCTCCACTAGCGAAGCCCCAGAGCAGTTTGTCGGCCAGGTCACCATCTTAAAATACTTCGCCCACTACATGGAGGAGAATTTGATGGACGTAAGTGTCCTCGCTTGGTTTAAATGTGAATGCTGTCAAGTCACCATTGTTTATATAGCGCTTTATACAATACAGATTGTTCAAATCAGCTTCGCAATAATAAACAAGAAAAAGCATAGAATCAATGATGCAAACTTTTTCAAATATGAGAAATTCTCAGCTCTAGAAAAGACAGTAGTGTCCTTATTCAAGTTCAGTGCAGTTCAATAACCGCAGAGTTCATGCAAAAGTTCAGTTCAGTTAAGCAGCTCTACAGAAGACAATTGTGCCATTATTTAGCTAGTCAGTTCAATGTTGATTCAATTCAGTTCCAAAGCAATGTCAGTGTTGCAAAATTCATCAATTATGAAACAAAGTCGATTCAAGCAGCTCTACAGAATTCAGCTCAAGTTTTGTCCAGTAGTGCCAGTGCAGTGGAATCGATAATATTACTGAATATTGAGTCTTTTAAACCCTAACTAAGCAATAGCGTCAGATTTTCTGATTATTACTTGCTCTTCTTCGACAGGGAGGGGATTTACCCAATGTAACAGATGCAGGCAAACCCAGATTGTATCTTCTTCAGTGGCTTAAGTCTGATCGGGCACTCATGATGCTCTTCAACGATGGCACTTTCCAGGTAAAACTTCGTATTTGTACTTCTAGAATGCAAGAACATGTACATGCTGTAATGCTGACGTGAAGCTACTTGATTGCTAAACGCACGCTATTCCCGCAGGTCAACTTCTACCACGATCACACCAAGATCATCCTGTGCAATCAGAGCGAGGAATACCTCCTGACATACATCAACGAGGACCGCGTGTCCACCACGCTGCGGCTCAGCACCCTGCTCGTGTCCGTCTGCTCGGCGGACCTGCGCAGTCGCATGGACTATGCACTTAACATGCTGTTGCAGAGGTGCAACTGAACGATAGACTGGAATACTTTGAAAGGACAAGAATGTGGACTACTTACGGCTGGACGGGAGTGTCGAAAATGGGAGGAGATGTCATGGATCATGAGTTTTACAAATGGACTGAACCGAGCTGGGCTGGGACCAGAGGCAAGGATGAAATTGTGACAAATAGATCTTTTTTAATGCAGAAATCTTGCTCTGTTGAAGCCAAACGGAGGTGTTCATGTTGAGGAAAGGAGGTTTCAGCAAGGCAGGGTGCTTGGATGTTGCTCTCTTGAGAGCAGATTTCGTTTAACTGTGAAAACATTCTTGCTTAAGGACACGGGCTGCGTCGTGAAACGATCCAATGCTGTAGTTCTGCACGTTTGGTTCTTCCCATCCCTGTGTTGCAAGAAGAACTGGCTGCATTTCACTGTGTGGACACGACCTGCAATGCCATGGACATAACTTATTATCAGAAAGAACCCAGTATTTATTTATTTAATAAAGACGACCTTAGTGTGAACACGCGTTATTTAATTGTTCATCAGAATACTCTTGACTGGCGCTTTGTCCTTTTACTGTACGTCGATCTCCCGGGCCATTCATGGGAGTGGCGATAAAACTCATTATGCAAGGCCAGTGGCAAAACCGCAATAGGCATTTGTCTTGTCTTGATGTTTGTATGAAGATTAAAGATGAATAATATTGAGGAGGTGTTGTATTTTGTTTCTTTTTTAAAGCACAATTACCCCTGCATCTGAGTGCCAAAGCACTCCATCACGTACATCTCCAGGGGCTTGATGAAACGACTTCAAAAACACACATTATGCTTACAAAAGGGAAGAAAAACATGACAAGAGAGTGTTGTTTCACCACCTACTGTCTGCCCAGACACTACGCTGTCAAGCCCTCACAAGCACTACATTAAAAATAGTAAAAACAGTACTCGACTTGATTTTGTACTGTATTAATAATGCAGTGCTTAAAACGACTTAATAGCATTTCAGTTTTTGCATTTAGAACAGACTTGTGACCCCTTTTTGGGTCACAAACGAAAAGAAATAATGAAGCTTTACACCTTTTACTGTGACAAACAACAAATTGTAGGTCTTTTCATCATGCACTAATTAACTCATTTGTTATAATTAGTCGTAATATAAATATAAACGGAGTGCATAAAAAAGATAAATGAAAAGCTCATGAAAGGTTTACATGACACAGATGGCTCACAATGCTTTTTTTTTAGATTATGAGCTGCACTAAATCCAGTCCTTAGAAAAAATACCACGGTTTAGGACAGCCATGACTGTAATATCCTTCTTTTTAGTACAATTTAAAGGGACAGTTCACCCAAACATGAAAATCCTATCATTTCCTCACTTCTCATGTCATTCCAAACCTGTATAACTTCAGTTTTGGTGTCTCGATATAACATAAAATCTCATGATCAATAACACAAAAAGTTGAGATTTTTTTTACAATGACAGTCATTTGTATGTGAATGCAGCTTCTTGCAGCTTAAGAATGAATTTCACTAAAACTTAGACATTTCTAAATCACATTTCACAAAACAAAATCTAAATAAAAAATATAAATATATATTTTGCATTAAAAATGGTCAAACTTTAGTTTCGGGGACCAATTCTCACTATTAACTACATCTTTTGCCTCAATAAACTCCCAATTTGCTGCTTACTAATAGTTAGTGAGGTAGTTGTTAAGTTTAGGTATGGGGTTGGATTAAGGGATCTAAAATATGGTCATGAAGAATAAGGCATTAATATGTGCTTTATAAGTACTATTAAACAGCTTATACGCTAGTAATATGCATGCTAATAAACAACTAGTGAATAATGAGAATTGGCCCCAGAGTGTTGACAAAAAAACAAAACCTATAGGATCATTAAAATCATTTGCATTATTTTCTTACAGTTTTTACCATGTTTTCACCCCATTTCTCATTACTGTCGAGCACTAAAGATGTCAGATCAGTCGCCGTTCTGAATCTTTCCGTGTAATAAAAGTGAATGGTGACTGAAGCTGTCATCCTGAGAAACCGCTTTTGTTTCCATGACCGCCATGGATATAAAAATAATGTATTCATTTTTGAATGAACAATCCCAAAAGTACCATTGTATATGAACATGGTAATCAGTATGGTATATATCAAACATATATCTGAAACTATCACCAAACTAGTTGTTTTTAAGTTAAAAACATATAATCTTGGAATAACCGAGTCTCCATGGCAACAATCTATGGTGCAAATCTCATTCTGAAAACGGTAATCAAAGTTTTATTTACAGTTGAAAGAGCTGACATATGATGTAATCCAGGGACAATGTGAATATG